>NC_142941.1:38205939-38253439 GCF_046866305.1 Octopus bimaculoides | reverse complement strand
CAACAACAACGACGACAAGTGCAACCACAAGAACGACGGCATCAATGACGATGACAACAGCAACGGTGATGACAAGTGCAACCGTTAAAACAACGATGGTAACAGCAACAACAACAACATAATGAAAGCATCAACAACTACAACAACGATAACGACAATGACGATGACAACAACAACGATGATGAATGATGACGACAACAGTGACAAGAACAACGCCCAACAGTGATGACGATGACAACAACAGCAATGGCTAGAGCAACCACAACAAAGATGACCGTAATAACAACAACAAAGTAACTAAAACTTCAACAGCAACAAAAACAATAACAACAACAACAACATCCATGCACGCATTCACACTGTTGAACGCCAACACACATACATGCATACAAACACACATTAATATGTAAACGCACACACACATCCATACACACGTAGCACACACACACACACACACAACAACAACAACAACAATAACAACAGCAACCACAAGTATGGCAATAGTAATACTATCTACAACAACAGGGCAGTGCAATGCTCAGATTGCAAAACTGGATGTGCTATGGAAAATCGAAGATGTAGCTGTCGTTGTGTGTTGAAGGGTTCAATATTGAAAGATGAACCTTTTCCTAATAAGCTAGTCATTAATCATTAATTTATTTGCTAAGTTCACAGCTGAATCATCATCATGTCTGTCTTGCCTGCCAATGAAAGAAGCACTATATGGGTACTCAATATGATAGAAATAGTAGTAAAATCTCCCTACAAATCATACATGAAAGCTTTAAAGAAAAGGATATTGGATAGTGTAATCGTAGATGGGTTGTGTTTAAAGAAAAATGATATTTGTACTTACATACATATAGTATCCTACAGACACTTGATCATTTCATTGTTTTACCTTGTTGTGCACCTTATGTTGTAGCTATTTCTGACATCCTACACATTGGTACACCTAGATTCTTCTGAATCCTACAACTAATCTATATACATATATATGCTTGTATATATATGTATGTATGTGTGTATGTATGTATGTATGTGTGTGTGTATGTATGTGTGTGTATGTATAAGTGTATGTATATGCCTCTTCTATTTTTTAATTATTATAAATCCTTCACTGAGGAGGGAGTTGGTTTCCAACAAAGATACAAGGCTCCGTGTTTGGGATGTAGTTAATACAGACAAATTCACATGCCCGCATTAATGCAAAATGTAAAAATCCTTCAAAATAATACAGAATTTAGGCTACATCTTCAGATGAAAGAAAGTCTTTGTTAAAAAGTAGATTCTCAACTTAATATTATTGGAACACAAAGTCAAAATTCACGAAGATTATGGAAAACAATAATTATAAAATTGATATAAATTAATGAGAGGATTTTTTAATAAACGGAAGGGAATTCTTGTAATATAAATAAAAAGTAAGTAGTAGATATTATTATTACTATAAAAGAAAAGAGATATTCATTACTAAAAATCTAGAAAATAAAAGATCATTTTCTAGACTAGATAGAAAACACTTGTCCACACAGTCACACCTGCACCTATGTTTATGTATACACACATACACACAAAACAAGCTTTGAGATAGTTTCTATCTATCAAAAAATTCATTCACAAGGCATTAATCAGCCTGGGGCTATATTTGCAGACACTTACCCGTACATTGGGACTGAGCCCAAAACCACATGTTTGCAAAGGAAATTTCATATACACACAGCCATGCTTGAACAAGAAAACAAATGGGATTGCCATAACTGGAATATCTTTCATTATGGGTTACCTGCTTAATCATAGGTGATCTAAGGTTAAGCCATGAAAGCAAGGACATCGCAACCATTGTTAACAATATCTACAATAATGACACCAATAACAGTAACAAGAGAAGAGTCAATGAACTCTTATGTAGTCACTCACTTAGCAAGAAATAACAACCAAATCTCCCTCAAATTACATCTTAGTTTTGGAAAAGGAAGCACATATGTAGACTCGGGTGTACTATGTTAGGAAGGAGAAGGAAAATATAGGATAGGATAGCCATGGACAGAATGCCTTTGATCACAGGTGTGTTCCATCAAGGCTGACCAAAGATTAAACAATATCAGCAGTAGTAGTAGCAGCAGCAGCAACACCAACAGTAGTAGCAGTAGCAACAATAACCACCACCACTACCACCACCACTACCAGCACAAACACCACCACCAACACAACCACCACCATCACCACCACTACAATTGCTGCCAACACCAACACCAAAATCACCACCCTAGCCACTTCCACCAACATCACCACCAGCATCACCTGTCACTGCCACTGCCACTGCCACCACTACTACAGTTGCTGCCACAACCTCAACCAACACTTCAACTGCCAACACCATCACCAGCCCAGCTACATCCCCCACCTCCACCATCATCACCACTGCAACTATTATCACTAACACCAGCACTGTCATTACCACCACCACCACCACCACCACCACCACTACTGCCTCCTCCTCCACCACCACCACTGTCACAGTTGCCACTATGAAAGAGACTCTTACCATTGCTTAATTTACTATATAGGAAAAGAACACCTTCCTTGATTACACACCTTTGCATTCGTGAAATCTTCTATTTAGATGAGTATAATTTTTCATTTGCCTTTTTGGCTTGTTTGAAAATTTTTGTCTTTAATTTTGTTTTTCTGTAAATTGTAATCAAAGAAACAAATTTGGGAAGTTTAGGAAAATGATAAAAGGAAGAGAAAGGCTTGATTTTACTATAAAAAAAACTGTGAAAATTGAACCGTCTTTTTGGTCATAACTCTGATGAGTAACTTCCTTGACAAAATTCAATAATTCTTATTAAGTTGAGAAACTGTGAGTGAAAGAGATTTAACATTCCGAATGATTAACTAAACAAAAACAAAATAACATAAATGAAACAGATAAAAGATTAAAAAAAAGAAAAGGTATAGAAAAATCTTCAAATTACATTATGTGTAATGAGAGACAGATTTATTTTTGGCTGTTGTCATTAGTGATGATGAAAGAAAAGAAAGAATTCACAAGAGAATAAATCAAAGATAGTAAATATAGGCACAAGTTAGGAAGATCACGTGGCAACCACATGGTTTCAGGTTCAGTCCCACTCCGTGGCTCCTAGGGCAAAGTGTCTTCTACTATAGTCCCAGCTGACTAATGCCTTGTAAGTGAATCTGGTAGACAGAAATTGTGTGGGAAAAACCATCACACACACACACACACACACACACATATATATACATATACACACACACACATATATATATATATATCATCATCATCATCATCATCGTTTAACGTCCGCTTTCCATGCTAGCATGGGTTGGACGATTTGACTGAGGACTGGTGAAACCGGATGGCAACACCAGGCTCCAGTCTGATTTGGCAGAGTTTCTACAGCTGGATGCCCTTCCTAACGCCAAATATATTATATATAGTAGGCAGCCATCATTCTTGAGAGGCCATGGATCAAGTATATATATATATATATATATATATATATATATATACACATGCCAAATCAGATTGGAGCCTGGTACAGCCTTCCCATGTGCCAACCTAATCAAACTGTCCAACTCATGCTAGCATCGACAACAGACATTAAATGCTGCTGCTGCTGATAATGATGATCATGATGGTGATGGTGATCGTGATGATGATGATGATGGTGACGGCGGCGACGGTGGTGGTGGTGGTGTGTGTGTGTGTGTTTGCGGCTTCAATGAAGCTATAACATGTTACTCAGGCACTCAACTAGGAGTGCCCATCACATCTTAGAGCAGAAACAGTTAACAAAGTTTATAAAAATAATTGTTTATTCCTTTGTCATTTTTTTTTCTTGTGTGTGTGCGTGTGTGTTGTAATTTGGTTTGGGTTTGTACCTCCACCATTTCTTGACAACAGGTGTTGGTTTGTTTAGATCCCCATAACTTGGTAGTTTGGCAAAGGAGACTACAAGACTAAGTAGCAAACTTTAAAAAATGTATGTTCTGGGGTTGATTTATTCAACTAAACTCTTTAAGGCAGTGCTCAAGCATGGCTGCTGTCCAATGACTGGAACAAGAAGAAGATAAAAGGTAAAGAATGAAGATCAAGAAAATAAAATAAAAATGCAAATATATGCAAATCATGAAAATTCTAAAGAAAATATTTATTTATTCCGAAAAATAGAAAGACAGAGATGTAGATGTTACAGAGCAAAGATGGCTTTGCAGCCTTGGATCATCTTGGGGAAATCGTTTCTAAGTATCTTGGGGAGTTTGGGAGATAAAAATTAAAAGAAAGAACATTGCTATGACAGTGTAGTCATAAAGTTTATAATTCAACTGAACCAAATAGTCCCAGGTTCAGTCCTGCTGCTTAGCTAGACAATGACTTACTCTTTTACTCCTTTATTTGTTTCATTCATTTCAGGGGTTTTTTAGCCGAAGAAATCAACTCTAGGGCTTATTCTTTGTAAGCGTAGTACTTATTCTATTGGTCAGTTTTGCCAAACTACGGAATTACGGGGACATAAACATACCAACATCAGCTGTCAAGCGATGGTGGTAGGGACAAACACAGATACAAAGACATATATAGATATATACATATTTAATATAAATAATATATATATATATATATATATATATATATATATATATATATAGAGAGAGAGAGAGAGAGAGAGAGAGAGAGAGAGATAGATAGATAGATAGATAGATATATGCATATATATATATATATGTACAGGAATGCATGAACATGTACAACAAAAAATACGAATTGTGAGTACATGAAATATGAACTATTTTTTCAAACAATGAAAGACACAAATGGAGAACAAGACAAACAACATAAAGAACGACCCTTCATCTGTTGTTGGATGTTTTCCTACTCTCGTACTTTGAGCATTTAACAACATATATATATATACATATACAACAGGCTTCTTTCAGTTTCCATCTACCAAATCCGCTCACAAGGATTTGGCCAGTCCAAGGCTATAGTTGAAGGCACTTGTCCAAGTTGCCATGCAGTGGGTCTGAACCCAGAACCATGTGGCTAGGAAGGAAGCTTGTTACCATACAGCCACGCATTTGGAGGGAAATTTATTGAGAAACAGTGAAAGAAGTCTGTCATGTACATACATACATGCACATATACACTCACTCATACATAAATACATGCATACACACATACATATATGTGTGTGTGTATGTAAAGGTGGCAAGCTCATAGAACTATTAGTACATTGGACAAGGTACTTAGCAGCATTTTATAAGTTTTTATGTTTTGACTTTACATTCTGCCAAGGTTGACTTTGCCCATCATCGTTTTGGGGTTGATAAAATAACTATCAGTAGAGCACTGGGGTCAATATAATTAACTCACCTCCTCCCTCCCCCAAAATTTGCTGGCCTTGTGCCAATTTTGAAACAAATATATATATATATAGAGAGAGATAGATGTATGTATATTTACATATCTATATATACATATCTATATATATATACATATATATATATATATACACACACACACACACACACACACACATATATATATATATATATATATATATATATATATATATGCATGCGAGCTGGCAGAAACGTTAGCATGATGGGCAAAATGCTTAGCAGTATTACGTTCTGAGTTCAAATTCTGCTGAGGTTGACTTTGCCTTTCATCCTTTCGGGGTCGATAAATTAAGTACCAGATGCATACTGAGATCAATCTAATCGACTAACCCCAATCCCCAAAATTTTGGGGCCTTATGCCTAGAGTAGAAAAGTATACCTATATATGTGTAGGTAGCATGTACATGTATATGTATATGTATATATTAATATGCATATATACATGTTTATATATATATATATATATATATAGCCCCAGCATGGCCACAGCCTTAGGGCTGAAACATGTAAAAGAGTAAAAGAATATAGCTATATATATGTAAATGTCAAACAATGAAAATGAGTGTTCAACATTGCATTGGTGGACAGACATACACACAAACAAACATTTATGTGTATATGTATGGAGATAGGTAATAGGTATGTATGTAAGTATGTGTATGTGTGTGTGTATATGTTTAGGGGAAGATAGGGAGAGACAGAGAGAGAGAGAGAGAGAGGATTAGTGAGAAAGCAAGTGTTAGAGTAAGAGAAATGGTCAAAGAAAATCTGAATTTAATTTCTTGGTCAGTGCCAACCAAAATCTACTGCTTCTGTTATTCTTTGAGAGGTGTAAGTGTCCAAGACATAGGAGGTGTTAGGAATTTATAGCCGAGAGCTCTGTGCACAAAACAACCTATCACTTGATATTACAGATGCATAACATTCACAGCTTTTGAAGAATTTACATTCAGATTATATGTGTGTGCCACGTAATAACAAAATTTGTGGCTGTTATTTTTGTTGGTGTTGCTGCTGTTATTTTAGCCCTGGGTCAGTCTTGGTTTAGTAAGACTATGATCAATGTTGCTTCCAATGGTTGTCTAGAACTTGAATTATTCAATATGTCTGTCTCCCTTTTCAAAATGGTATTCTTTCACTGTTTAATGGTTTCGGTCACTGGGATATGGCCATGCTGGGACATCACCTTAAAGGGTTTAGTCAATCAAATCAACCCCTGTACATGTTTTAAGGCTGGGTCCTTTTGTTGTTTACACCACCTGTCCTCGTCTGTTGTTGTTTTTTTCGTAAATTTTCCCATATATATATATATATATATATATATATATATATAATCATCATAAATATACAGGGATTAGCATTGAGTTGCTTCTCCAACATACTGAAAATTTAGAAATATATATATATATATATATATATATATATACACACACACATCCAAATATATCTACACACATATATATATATCTAAATTTATATGTACATATGCTTAGCTAAGTGGTTACAGTAGTCAGTTAAAGATGCCTCCATGAAGCCCAATACTTGAAAGATGCTTTTCACATGCCACTGGCATCAGCCACCTTGCCTCTGTGAGGCCAAAAGTTCAAAGATCATGCTTCACCACCTTGTTCCAAGTTTTCCTGAGTCTACTTCTACCACAGTTTCCCTCCACAGTTAGTGATTGGCACTTCTTTACACAGCTGACCTCACTCATAGGCATCACACGGCCATACCAGTGCAGTCACCTCTCTTTCACATCACATCTGATGCCTCTTATGCCTAATTTTTCTTTCAAGATGCTTACACTCTGTTAAACATTCACACTGACATTGCACATCCAGCAAAGCATACTGGCTTCATTTCTTTCAGGCCTATGCATGTCCTCAGCTATCACAGCCTATGTTTCACAGCCATGTAGCATAGCTGTTTGCACACAGGCATCATGCAATCTGCCTTTCACTCTGAGGGAGAGGCCCTTTGTTACCAGCAGAGGTAGGAACTCACTGAACTTTGCCCAGCCTATGTTTTTTCTCACACCTACATTCTCAGAGCATCCACCTCTGCTACTAACTTGGTCACCTATATAACAGAAGCTATCTACTATCTCTAGCTTACCTCACTGGCAATTGATGAAATCTATTTTCTAAACATTTTCAGTGTTTATTTTACCTGTGCATCTTCCACACACAAAAAAACTATTTTCTCTGTTAACCTTACTTTGATATTGCTGCACCTTTTATGTGTCCATAGCTTACACCAAGTACATCTTATGAAGCTTCTACCTGTAACTTTTCTACAAATCAAGCAAGGCCATCTTCCTGAAGGGATTTGTGATTTGTTTGCCTTCCTACTTACTAAGACTTTGGTTTTTAGCTAAGTTTTTAGAGGCCCTTCAATTCTAGACCTGACTTCTTCTCTAGTTCTGACAGATCATCAGCATATATATATATATATATATATATATATATATATATATATATAAAGGAACACTCCATCAGTTATGATGACAAGGTGTCCCAGCTGATATGATCAATGGAACAGCTTGCTCGTGAAATTAACATGCAAGTGGCTGAGCATTCCACAGACACGTGTACCCTTAATGTAGTTCTCAGGGAGAAGGCTGGCCCTTTGAAATACAGGTACTACTCATTTTTGCCAGCTGAGTGGACTGAAGCAATGTGAAATAAAGTGTCTTGCTGAAGGACACAATGCATCGCTGGGAATTGAACTCATGCCTTTTCAATCATGAGCCGAATGCCCTAACCCCTAAGCCACACATCTTCATGCCTTAAGGTGTTATATATAAATATATATAAGTTTATGTATACATTTGCATGCATATATGTACACACACACACACGCACATATATATATATACACATACATACATATATATACACACATACATATATATACATACACACATACATATATATGTTGTACAGTCTTCTGCACATTTCTATCTACATATTTCACTCACTAGGTTGTAGGTGATGCTTGTCAAAAGTAGAATTGAACCCAAAGTCCACATGATTGTAAAGCAAACTTCTTAACCACAAGGCCATACTGTACCAATAAGAAGTGTAATTTGAAGGAAAATTTGATTGCTACATCTAGGAGGTTGTACTCCCTTGTTAAACCCAGAATAATTTTAGTTGTTATTATACCACATGCACATGCACACACACAGACATGCACACACACACACACACACACACACACACACACACACACACACACACACACTCACTCACATATACACACATAATACTGTTAGTGTAAGTGTCACATAATATATGAATAATCATTCACTATCTGCTGAGACAGATGAGGATTTGTGTCCATGTGAGCTGTGAATCTTCACACGAGTGAATGTAAACCTTGCACACCACATCCTCACCTCTTCTTATTAACAGATTTCAAGACTTTCTATGGTTCCTATGATTCACACTTGTCATTATTGAGCCTGAATATTGTATGGCCATCTGCCAGAACAAAACCTCAAGCCTACGTTGTTGTCTTCGTATTGATGTTGTTGTTCTTGTTGGTATGTTGTTACTACTGTCGTTGTTGTTGTTTTTGTAATTGTTGTTGTCATTGCTGTTGCAATTGATACTGTTTTTTTACTTGCTTTTGTTGTTGTTGTTGCAGTTATTTTTTTTTTTTTTTTGTGTGGCAAATGTCATTGCTTAGCCCCAGGTTAACCTTGATCAAGCAAACTTACGAGCAAACACATGGCAACAATGACCTCAGCATCACTTTAAATGATGTGTCGAGTTCTAAGGCACTGGGGTATTTAGGCATAGACATGGCTATGTGGTAAAAATTTTGCTTCTCAACTACATAGTTTTGGGTTCAATCCCACTGTGTGGCACCTTGGTCATGTATCTTCTATTATAACCGCAGACCACAAAAAGCCTTGTGAGTGGATTTGGTTAATGGAAATTGAAAGATATATACATGTACATACACTCACAAACATGCATGCACACACTCACACATACAGAGAGAGAGAGAGGAGAGAGAGAGAGAGAGAGAGAGAGAGAGAGAGAGAGAGAGAGAGAGAGAGAGAGAGAGAGAGAGAGAGAGAGAGAGAGAGAGAGAGAGAGAGAGTGTAAAAGGGATAAATTATCCCGGCAGATATTGTATTATCTCACAAATTGGTATAAATCTCCACTCTCCCCTTTGTTATCAATTATATATATATGTATATATATATATATATATATATATATATATATATATATATATATATGCATATATTTATATAAATAAGGATAAGATCGATATTTAAAATATTGATCTTATCAAGTGGTCAGCATGGGAATAAAAACCCTCAAAGGTAATAATTATTTAAAATTATAATACAGGGTATCAAGAGATACCACCACGCTGAAAAAATAGCAGTCAAATCCTGACTCTAAAACCACAATAAATGTCCGCATGGCACGATTATCGTGCCATGCGGACATTTATTGTGGTTTTAGAGTCAGGATTTGACTGCTATTTTTTCAGCGTGGTGGTATCTCTTGGTACCCTGTATTATAATTTTATATATGCATATATATATATATATAAAGACCCCCTTTAATCATGAATGACTATGGGACTGCACCTAGAAAGTTGCCCTCCTAGGCACAAGTCTTGGCAAGGTTGTTTGTGGAAGACCAGCAGTCACCCATGCATACCAGCTTCCACTCGCCATACCACTGATGTTATCTAAGGAAAAGGCAAAGGCCAATATAGCTTGGCAGCAGTGACAGCACAACTCCTTTCTAAAAATGAGTGAAGTAGAGCAACATGAAATAAACTGTCTTGCTCAAGAACACAACACACAGCCCAGTTGGGGAATTGAACTCACTACCTTATGATTGTGAGCCCAGTGCTCTAACCACTGAGCTATGCACCTTCATGTGTGTGTGTGTGTGTGTGTGTGTATGCATATATGGTGCAGTCTCCTTGCTTTGGCATTGCATGATAATTGTAAATATGTGTCACGGTATGCAGGATTCTTTGCTTCCAATCTTCCATGTAATCATGTCTGAGTGGATTGAAGTACAGCTGAATTTACAGTACAGATTGAATTTACAACTGAGTGGATTGAAGTCATGTGAAATGATGTGTTTCGCTCAAGAACACAATGCTCAGTTGGTCTGGGAATCAAAACCATGATCTTGCAATTGTGAGTGCAATATCCTAATTGCAAGGCCATGAGCTTCACAACTAAATGAAGTAAATGTGAGAGTTTCGCAAAAAGTTTATACAAGGCGCAGGCATGGCCATGTGATAAGAAGCTTGCTCCCCAACCACATGGTTCCAGGTTCAGTCCCACTGTGTGGAACCTTGAACAAGAGTCTTCTTTTCTAGCCTCAGGCTGACCAAAGTCTTGTGAGTGGATTTGATAGACAGAAACTGAAAGAAACTTGTTATGTATAAATATATAAGTGTGTGTGTGTGTGTGTGTGTGTGTGTGTGTGTGTGTGTGTGTGTGTGTGTGTGTGTGTGTGCGCGAGCTGCATGTGCGTGTGTATGTCTTTGAGTCAGTGTTTGTCCCCTACCACTCTTGACAACCAGTGCTGGCTTGCTTGCATCCCATAACTTAGCAGTTCAGCAAAAAGTGACTGACTGAATAAGTGCCAGGCTTCAAAAGGAAATAAACGTTGAGGTTGATTCATTCAACTAAAAGTTCATCAAGGTGGTGCCCCAGCATGGCCTCAGTCTAATGACTGAAACAGATAAGAAAAAAAAAATGACATATCGCCCTCAAATATTAGGGTTCCAACATAACATTCATAGCAGACATATACTGAGGAATATTTCCCTAAGAAAGTATCAAATGCTGAGTGCATCACAATTCTGTGTTTAGATACCCAAAGAAAGTCACCAAGCCTTATTGATTTGGCAAAATGAGTTGTGGTGATAAAAAGTTTAAGAACCACTGGGCTATATCATGAAGGTTGTTTATTTATATATATAGTATAGTAGCAGACAGAGCTTTCTTTTTAATTAGATATCAACGGAGACTTATAAATGGCAATTTATATATCAGTTTAGGATATTAGTGGAAGAGATCGATCAATGATCTCAATATCAGTAGAGACTGATCAATGATGTTTGTGTAGAAGACTGATCAATGATATTAAGTTTATGATATCAGAGGAGGAGACTGATCAATGATATCGCTGTATGACATCAGTGGAAGCGACTGATCAATGATAGCAATTAGGATATCAAGTATGACCAGTCATCAATAACAGTTTACAAGCAATCAGTTTACAAGAGTCATTAGAGCATAAGACAAAATGCCATGTAATATTTGTTTCACTCCTTTGTATTCTGAGTTCAAATCATACCTCAGTCAACTTCGCCTTTCATCAATCCAGTGTCCATAAATAAAGCACCAGTTCAATTCTGTCAATTTGTCGCGTTCTCTCCCTCTCTCTCTCTCTCTCTCCCTCTCTCTCTTTCTCTCTCCCTCTCCCTCCCTCTCTCTCTCTTTCTCATTTAGTGTTCATAAATAAAACTCCAATTCAATACTCAGTTTGATTATTCTTCTGTCAGTCTTTGTCTCTCTCTCTCTCTCTCTCTCTCTCTTTCTTTTTCACATTCTGGAAGAATAGGCTACATTCAGACCTGAAGACCAATAGATTCCATGAGCTTTAAAATGACCAATATACATACATCATGACAATATGCCCTCAACACTCCATTAGGTACTGAGGACTCTAGACAGGAAGTAACAGCCTTATATAATATGTATATATATTGTCTATGTCATAAGAATTTAGAAACTATGTGAGACATGAAACGGAACATCTTTAACAGTGAAATTCAAAATAGATAAAACTATAAACAACAGCATGTAAATATAGAGTTAATCCAATGTTTATACACTATTATTTATAGCCTTATCCAATTTGAGTTTCACTATTCAAAATGATTTATATATTTTGTAATCATATATATATATAGGCACAACCATATATATATGGCTGTGTGGTAAGAATCTTGCTTCCCAATCACGTGGTTCCAAGTTCAGTCCCTGTGTGTGACACCTTGGGCAAGTGTCTTCTATTATAACCTGAGGCTATAATGAGAGTGGATTTGGTAGATGGAAACAAAAGGAAGTACATCGGCGACAAAGAGACTCTCACTCAGAGTAAAAGGCAGACTGTATGATGCATGTGTACAAACAGCCAAGCTACATGGCAGTGAAACATGGGCTGTGACTGCTGAGGACATACGTAAGCTCGCAAGGAATAAAGCCAGTATGCTCCGATGGATGAGTAATGTCAGTGTGCATACCCGACAGAGTGTAAGTATCTTGAGAGAAAAGACCTGGGCTGAGGTGGTGAGGCAGAATTGAGTCAAATATAACAAATTACTCCAACTCTTTGTAAGAGTATCCGCATAAGTGGTGCTTAGACCAGCTAGTTTGTACTGGCATTGAGTCATATAAGTTGAAGTTCACAAATATTCTGTCCCTACCGTAAGCCTAATGAAAACTTACATTATATGCATAGGACCTCTAGCCATCCACTCTCAGTTAGGAATAGCATTATTAAAAGCATATCTATTAGAGTCTCAACCCTTTCCATTAACCAAATTATCTCCCAGGATCATGCTGAATATTATAACTAAAACCTATGTATAAATGCATGTGCATGTGCACATGTGTATTTATGTCTGCGTTTATATATATATATATATATATATAGATATATATGTCTATCTATCTATCTTTCTATCTATCTATCTATCTATCTTTCTATCTATCTATCTACCTATCTATCTATATGTGTGTGTGCATGTCTATATATATATATGTGTGTGTTTATATATGTATATATGAGTGTATGCATGTATGTGTGTTTGAGTGTGTGTCATCACCGTCATCATCAGTAATGGCCTAGGGGTTAGGGTGCTGCACTCTCAATCATGAGATCATGGTTTCAATACTTAGACTGGGTGGTGCATTGTGTTCTTGAGCAAAATAATCTCACATTGTTCTGCAGTCACTTCAACATCTGATGTGTGGTACACCATGCACCTGTTCAGGCAATATTATTTTGATGGGGCAATTGAGTTAATGTAAAACACATGCATTCGATCACTATAAACAAATTCATTTGTGCAGGTCGTTCAGCAAAGTCTGAACACTCATACGTCATCTTCAATGAGTGAATCCATCGTTATTACTTCCACCTTAGCAAAGGCAGAGGTCTTGTTTTCAGTTGTGTTTGCTAGTTTGTTTGTTTGTCCATAGACAAAATATCTCAAACAATTGCTGGATGGATTTGGATGAAACTTTCAGGGATGTTTGGCCTCATGACTAGTATGAACTAATTAGATTTTAGGATTGATCTGGTAGTGGACAAGGATTCAGGATCATTTTTCCTGTTTTTTTACTTAATTTTTGAGAGCAGTCGGGTTCATTTTTAGTATTCTTGTTTGTGAGAGCAGTTGAGTTTATTTCAGATATTCTCATTTTGAAAATCATTTCTGGCTAATCGTTGAGAGGACGTTGGTATAGCCTTGACAGAAGTTAGCACTCTCTGAGTACTCTTGTTATTATTATGATTTAGTCCAAAGCAAATTGATGCCATTCATATGTTCAAGGCCATATAGTACCAATTCCATTCATTACTGAAACTCTTAACCACACCCTGACACCAGGTTCCTTTCTTCCACATCCTCTCCCCCAAATTCTTGACCTACACAATCCCATATTCTTTATCTATTTTCCTTAGATTTCTGCATGCAAACAAACACAACCACCCAGTTTTCTTGTACATGTTGTACATCTTTTCTTCCCCAGGAAATGAAGGACACTGCTTGTATGATGGTGATACTCATTTACGACGATCATGTGATGCAGTTAACTATTTTGTCCAGCCCATTGCTTTCTAGTTGGATAATACCTAGGTACGATGAAGACAGGTTAATGATATCTGTATACAGAATTGTCAATATCTCAAACAATAACCACAGAGGTTTGTCAGTGATACCATACAAAATACCAGTACAAATTTATCAGTGATTTAGTGCACTATTTCCTGAAGCAGAATGGTTTGGAACCCAGTCCTGAAATGAACCACCAAAGAGATAGGCTTTGCAGCTGAAACCAGCTGAAATTGGCTGTAATTGACAAGAAACCACAGATGGAACACTTCTAGAGCTTCTTACTGCCACACTCAAACAAAATGTGTAGACTAAGGGATGAAATACTTGTAACTCCACAGTACCTGCTGATGATACAAAAAGGTTTACAATGTTGCAATGGATTCAGAAGTAAAGCTTGTAATATGTTTGGGTAGCTCCTGCAGTCTTGTATGGGGTAAAACGGCTCCAGTGTTTATTTATTTCACCTAAAATATCAGCATAGTCTGGTCAATGGGACCATTTAGAATATCAATATATAAACTGGTCAGTGACAACATATAGAATATCATTATAGGCTGGTCAGTTGTGCCATATGTGATATCAGTATAAACTGATCAGTGATATTATATAGAATATAAGTATAGCTTGGTCAGTGATATTATGTAGAATATAAGCATAGACTGGTCAGGGATAATATACAGAGTATCAGTATAGAGTGGTCAGTAATATATAAATATATATATATATATATATATATATATATATATATATATATATCATCATGATCATGATCATTATATATTAATGGTTTCAAATTTTGCCACATGAGCAGTCATTTTGGGGAAGGGATATGTCAATCACATTGACCCAAATGTTTCACTGGTACTTAATTTATTGACCCTAAAAGGATGAAAAGCAAAGTTGACCTTGGTGGAATTTGAACTCAGAATGTAGCGACGGGTAGGATACCCCTAAGCATTTAGCCAAGCATGCTATCAAGTCTGCCAGCTCACTGCTTTGATCATCATAATATTAATAATAATGATAATAATAATAATATCAGTATATTCTGGACAGTTATATTACATAGAACATTAACATAAGCTGGTCAGTGATACCATATATAATATACATGTTGTATCATACAAAATGTTGGAATGGATTGGTCAGATATATATGTATGTATGTTTTGAAGAACCTACAAGAATAGGTGCAAGCGCTAATATTTATAAAACATGTGACATATTAATAAAAATCTGTAAATGTACAACCATCCAGATATCTGAGTATCTTATTATTTTTTCCAATATATAATTCCTGTACATCACCTCCAAACCTTCCAATATATATATATATATATATATATATATATATATATATATATATACACACACATTATCACTATATAATGGTTAGTGATATCAAAAGGAGCTTTATTCTACATTTTCATCTACCTTTAATATTTGATAAAGTTCGAGTCGTGTTACACACTTTCACGCTTAATTTCAATTTTACATTTGTTGGATTATAGTGAAAAATGATTTATTCCTTAATTTGTAGTTGCAAAAAAAAAAGGGTAAAAGAAATGAACACATAATGAGTAGTTGAATTATAAGAATTTTTATATTACTGGCATACAAAAAGAAAAGGTATTAAGTTTCGTTTACTTTGTAAAGTCAGACTTTTTGAACAAAAACCTAACAATATTGTGTCTGAGAAATTAGGCTTTGTGTTCTAAGCTTATTGAGATAACTTGAATGAGAAACTCATCAGAACATGGAACTTGAAAATTTAAAGATTTAGTTTATTGCAGAATCACGTAAATAAGATTAACTTGGAGCAGGTTGGGGGCTCAACAACAATAAGAGCAACAAATTAGTGTTTTGCTGTGTTTCAGAAGATACATCAAACTAAGTAAATACATTGTTGTCCATCCATATAAGCATACCCCCTGCTGAATGTTCCTAATTTTTGCAGGCTTGTGGGTGCTGGTGCCACATAAAGAGCACCCAAGCTGGTGTTGCATAAAAGCACCCAGTAGTCTGTAATGTAGTTGATGGTTAGGAAGAGCATCCAGCCGTAGAAAACATGCCAAAACAGACATGGGGACCCGAGCAGCTCTTCAGCTTCTCAGCTCCTGTCAAACTGTCCAACCCATGCTAGCATGGAAAATAGACATTAAGTCATGATGATGATAATAATGATGATGAAGACGATGATGATGATGGTGAACAATTAGTGTGTCTAGAGGGCTTATACTCATCTCACTCCCTAGTCAATGACATTTGGTCTGTCATCTATAATATTCTTGCATTAGATGCAAGGCAATTTTTTTCATAAATTTAATCATCAGTAAAGCACATCTTATACACATCGAATATGGTAATTTAACACTTGCAGGTTCCATGGGAATTTCACATTTTATAAACGTTCTTATTGCTAATTTTAATGCAGAAATTTAAAGATCTTCTAAACATTGGTGTTAATGATTTTGATTACATCTTCAATTTCATTTCATGGTTAAGGTCACATGAAAGCATGACACTCAAACACGTTTCAGCTTGAGTGTTAAATACCTTCAATTTGGTGCCATATAACACTCAAATATGCCGTGACAAGAAGAATAATATTATGGATTAACATCCTTACAATCAATATTAGGGAAAATAAATCAAGCAAACAATCGTGCAAATAATAATGATGAAGAATTTTTCAACTTGAAAACAATTCCCCTAACAGGAATCCTGAAATTTTACCCTGCTGGGGAAATTTCTCTCAGGTTTAGAATTTCACCCCCACCCCATCCCACACCAAATTAGGGACCTTGTGCCTAAATCTAAAATCAATACTTCACATGCATTTTTTTTTTCAAATTTTTTCTTTCTTACCCTGTTTGTCTGTCAGTCTCTCTCTCTTTCTGTTTATCTCTGTCTGTCTGTCTGTCTGTCTTGCAGTCTGTTTCTCTTTCTCTGTCTATCTCTGTGTCTCTGTCTTTCTCTCTCTCTGTCTCTGTCTTTCTCTCTCTGTGTCTCTGTCTTTCTCTCTCTGTTAGTCTCTCTCTTTCTCTCTCTCTCTCTCTCTCTATCTATCTATCTATCTAGCTAGCTAGCTAGCTAGCTATCTTTCACTCTCCTTTTGTTTTTCTACTTTCATTCTTTCTCTTCTCATGTTCTCATGCTTTCTGGGGTTTTTTCCCATTCATTTCCTTTTTTCTTTCCTCTGTTGTTTCTTTATTGACATATAACCATTGCATTACTACTGCTACCACCACCACCATCACCACCACTACCCTACTACTACTACTACTACTACTACTACTGTCTATGATGATCACAATCATGATATTGATGATGAAGATAGCACTGATGATGCCAGTCCTAGTATTGTTGAAACTAATCACCAAGGGAATGTTACAATCTTCCAACTAAAAAAAAACAAACGTCATTTTTCAAATAAACTCACTCAAAATTCAGTAAAACAAATTATTTGCTACTCCTTGTTTGTTTACACATAAAAACACACACAAACAAACACACATGCATACTCACACACACATCACACACACACACACACATACACACACGTAAACATACAGTTTCAAATCCTATCTAGATTCATCTTTGCATTTCTCCCTTCTTGGGCTGGACTGATAAAATTAATACTAGTCAAGTTTATGGGGTCAATTTAATATTACTATTAAGTATTATAAATGTAAATGGGATCATAACAGGAGACTGAATCTATGGCATGCACACACTTACACACACACATGCAGACACAGACACAAAAGCACACACACATGTGCACATGCACACATACACACCCACATGTCCACATGTATACAACATACATACATACAAACATTCACTTTTACCAATACATATTTATACTGGTGCAGGCATGGCTATGTGGTAAGAAGCTTGCCTCGCAACCACATGCTTCTGGGTTCAGTTTCACTGTGTGGCACCCTGGGCAAGTGCCTTCTACTATAGCCTCTGGACGACCAAAGCCTTGTGAGTGGATTTGGTACACGGAATCTGAAAGAAGTTGTATATCTATCTTTCTGTCTATCCATCAACCTGTCTATATATAAATATATATATATTAATTATTTCAAGGATATAAATACCTCTTAAAGGGATGTCAGCATCCAGTTTGGTCTTGTTCAAAATTGGATTTGTTTCAATAAATTGATGTCTGCATATCAATTTCTCCATTTTCTTTTTCTTATATATATATATATATATATATGTATATATATATATATATATATATATATATATATATATATATATTCCACGTCCTCGCGTTGTTTTTCCGTGTTTTTTCTTGCTTGTTCATATTAAAATTGACTATATATATATATATATATATATATATATATATATATATATATATATATATATAATTTTAAGAAAAGCAACAAAAATTCAATAGGTTATATATATACATGTATGTATTTATATATATATTATATATGTATGCATTCATATATATATATATATATATATGAATCTCACCTGCGAACCCATGGAAAACAAACTTTAACCAGCTATTCTGATTATATGTCTGTGCATACGTTTGAATGTGGCGTGTGCCAGAGGGTTTGCAAATCCAATGGGGGCCTTAAAAGACATGTTAGGATCCACAGTGAGCAGAACTTACTTGCAGGTATTGGTAGTGCAAATCAGAGGTGCAATCTGTGTGGGTGTTTTTTCAAAACACTGTCTGGTTTAAAAAGTCACATCAGACGCCATGAACGGGCTAAGGTGTTAGTGCAGGAGGTGGTCAAACTCTGTGTAAGGAGTAGATAACCACCATATATATATATATTGCGGGTGACACGTAAAAGCACCCACTACACTCTCTGAGTGGTTGGCGTTAGGAAGGGCATCCAGCTGTAGAAACTCTGCCAAATCAGACTGGAGCCTGGTGTTGCCATCCGGTTTCACCAGTCCTCAGTCAAATCGTCCAACCCATGCTAGCATGGAAAGCGGACGTTAAACGATGATGATGATGATGATGATGATATACATGTATGTATTTATATATATATTATGTATGTATGCATTCATATATATATTATGTATGTATGCATTCATATATATATTATGTATGTATGCATTCATATATATATTATGTATGTATGCATTCATATATATATATATATATATATATATATATATATATATATATATATATATATATATATATATATGTATATATGTATGTATATATATATATATATATATATGTATGTATGTATGCATTTATGTAAGTGTGTCTGTGTTTATGTCCCTGTAACTTAGTGGTTCGGCCAAAGAGAATGATAGAATAGGTACTAGGCTAACAAAGAGTAAGTCCTGAGGTCGATTTCATCGACTAAAACCCTTTAAGTCAGTGCTCCAGCATGGCCACATTCAAATGATTGAAACAAGTAAAAGAATAAAGAAATAAAAGAATATATATATATATATATATATATATATATATATATATATATATATATGTATGTATTTATTGGCAAATAAGTAAGAAATTTAATACCTATTCAATTTGTATGTATGTATATACGTGTGTGTGTGTGTGTTTGCATGTGTGTATGTATGCATATATATATATATATATATATATATATATATATATATACACACAAACATACACACACACACACACACACATATATGTGTGTGTATAGTTGAGAGATTTGCTACAATATTCTAAATGTATCTTTTTATTATTTTTCAAACCATCTCATCAAATCTATGTTTATTACTTTTAAGAATAATCCAATATTTATGTTTCAATGCTAAGTTATTATTTTGTCTATAATTACTGTATTTAATATAGGTCTGTCTTTGATATTTGGCCACAGATAACTAATCATCATCACCATAATCTTCAATGTCATTCCTATCCTCTCCACATCATACTCCTCTGCTCCTCTTTGTCATCCTTGTTTATCATTGTTTGCACTGCCATCATCATCATCAGCAGCAGAAGCAGTAGCAGCAGAAACAACACCATCAGCGTCCCCATCAACATCACCATTACCATCATAATCATCATCATCATTATCATCACCATCATCATCACAGTCACCATCACCCCAACCATTGTCGTTGTCATCAACATGATCATCATCTTTTTAACATCTACATTCATATATATATATATATATATCATCATCATCATCGTTTAACGTCCGCTTTCCATGCTAGCATGGGTTGGACGATTTGACTGAGGACTGGTGAAACCGGATGGCAACACCAGGCTCCAATCTAATTTGGCAGAGTTTCTACAGCTGGATGCCAACCACTCACACACACACACACACACACACACACACACACACACACACATATTTATATATATATATATATATATATATATACGAAAGGTTTCTTTCAGTTTCCATCTACCAAATCCACTCAAAAGGCTTTGGTTGGCCTGAGGCTATAGCAGAAAACACTTGCCCAAGGTGCCACACAGGGGGATTGAACCCAGAACCATGTGATTGGTAAGCAAGCTACTTACCACACAGCCACTCCTACGCCTATATATATATATATATATATATATGCACAGGTATTTTGCAAATTCAATAATAAGTATACTTAAACCTGCTATGAGCCCTTTCACATAGCTTTTCACACTTTAATTCTCCCACACATAGATACATGCATGTACATATGCAAATACATACACATATGCACATGCAAGGAAACAAATATTCAGCCACTAAAAGACTTAGTGTATTACCAGTCAAACATTTCCATCTTGGACCTTTGGATGTCATTCACTTCCAATTTCTGTTGGGAAAATACTACCTAACTTCAAAAGAAATGAGGAGCGGTGACAGGAAGTGCATCCAGCCACATGGAATCTGCTTCGAGGAATTCTATCTGACCTATGCATGCAAAATTAGACATTTAAACAATGATGATGATGATGATGATGATGATGTTTGTGCGTGTATGTACGTGTATGCATGCATGCACATATATATATGTGTATATATATAGGTGCAGGTGTATCTGTGTGGTTAGAGGCTTGCTTTCCAACCACATGGTTCTGTGTTCCATCCCACTGTGTGGCACCTTGGGCAAGTATCTTCTTTTATAGTCTCAGGCCAACCAAAGCCTTGTGAGTGGATTTAGTAGATGGAAACTGAAAGAAGCCCATTGTGTGTGTGTGTGTGTGTGTGTGTGTGTGTGTGTGTGTATTTGTGTGTGTGTGCCTGTCTGTATTTGGTCCCCCCTGCCATCGCTCAACAACTAATGCTGATGTGTTTATGTCCTAGTAACTTAGCAGTCCGGCACAAGAGACTGATAAAATAAGTACTAGGCTTACAAAGAACAACTCTTGGCATCAATTTCTTGGACTAAAACCCTTTAAGGCAGTGCTGCAGCATGGCCGCAGTCAAATTACTGAAACTAGTCAAAGAACAAAAGAATATAGATAGATAGATAGATAGATAGATAGATAAATAGATGGATAGATAGATAAGCAGGAGTACATGCATATGTTTATGTTTGTATAAATACCTACAATGGGATTGAATTTGTATCTAAATTAAAGATATTCATTACAGCCAGGTAGTATTGCAAGCAGAATGTCAACAGGGCTAACTTTACCTTTCATCCTTTCAGGGCCAATAAAATAAATACCAATTGAACACTGGGGTCGATGCAGTCAACTTGCATCCTCTCCTGGAGCTTTCTGGCCTTGTATTAAAATTTGAAAACATTACTACAAGCAGAGTCATATGAGGAGCTAACAAAATACTTTATAGTATTTAATTTTAATCCTTTACATTCTGTATTCAAATCTCCTTGAGGTCACCTTTGTTTTCCACCCTTCTGGAGCCAACACTACTAGTCCTTACATTCCTATGCACGTTTTACTCTTTATGGTGCTCCTACTGTCCACTTTTCTTTTCTTTTTCTTTCTTTTTCTTTTTTTTTTTGAGCATTTTATCCTGTTTAGTATGCATTTAATTTTGACTGTCATTGCTATATTTCTTCATTTGATTTACTGTTGACTTCTGTCTCCTCTTTTACTCTTTTGTACACAAGAACACTGCATACAATAAGCTCATTATCATCATTACTATCATGATCCTTATCATTGCTTTTTCAATTTGTTCTTCTCAGAGCTCTCCATTTTTTTCACTTGCTCTGGTTAATTCTGAAAGAGTGGACAGCAACCTATTGTCAAAGGTCTAACAGGGTACATTTCCACAATATTCAACATCCAAATACTAATCTCAAAATCGTCACTGCCCCCAACGGAGCAGTTTTCTGATCATGTTCAACTCTCATGTCAATTTCAATTTCTCCAACATATTTCTCAAACCTGGTTGTTAGTGCTCTCAGTGCTCCTACAACTACTGGAATAACAGTTATTCTCTTCATTTCCCACACTCATGCAATTTTGTCTTTTAGTAGCTTGTACTTTTCAATCTTTCCCAGCTCTTTGTCACCTACTCATGCGTCTCCAAATATGGCAATATCTATGATCTTGATTTCTTTCTTCCTTGTTGATTTTGGGAGAACACAAAGTCAGATAAATGTTGCTTAGCACTTTGTCCTATGTGCTAACAATTGTGCCACCTCACTGCTTTAAACACCAATATTATAATGGTGCTGAATTTTGGCACAAGACCAGCTAGATCGGGAGAGGAGTAAGTCGATTACATCAATCCCAGAGCTCAACTGGTACTTATATTATCGACCTCAAATGGATGAAAGGCAAAGTTGACCTCGGCAGAATTTGAACTCAGATTGTAAAGACACAAAATGCTTCTAAGCATTTTACCCAGCATACTAATGATTCTGCCAGATCACGACTTTGAAAACACCAGTATAATAATTCCTTCTTCCAAAGTCACAAGGCCTGAAATTTTGGGGGAAGGAACTAGTTGATTGCATTAACCCGTGTTTCACTGGTACTTAATTTATTGATCCTGAAAGGATGAAAGGCAAGATCGACCTCAGCAGGATTTGAATTCAGAATGTAAAGATGGGAGAAATGCTGTAAAGCATTATGCCCAGCATGCTAACGATTCTGCCAGCTCAGTTGTATGTCGTTTGACTGAGACCTGCAAGATTTTGTGTTCAAGCCTTATTTGATATAGATCCTATATTAGGTGCACACATGGCTGTGTGGTTAAGAAACTTGCTTTGCAACCACAAGATTTTGTGTTCACTCCCACTACATAGTACCTTGAGCAAATAACTTCTCCGACAGCCCCAGGTCAACCAATGTCTTGTGAATTAATTTGGAAGATGGAAACTGTGTGGAAGTCTGTCTACATAACTATATGTCTGTGTTTGTGTTTGTGCCAATCACTACTTGACAACTGGTATTGTTTTATTTACATCCTCATAACTTTGTGGCTCAGCAAAAGAGACCAATAAAATATGTACTACACTTAAAAATTAAGTATTGGGGTTGATTTATTTAACTAATCTCTTCAAACTGGTGCTCCAACATGGCCTCAGCCAACAACAGAAATAAGCAAAAGAAATGAAAGTAAAGAAGATATTTTCAAAATATATTTGAAATAGAAGTAGTTTATTTCAATGGAAATATGGTAACAAAAGGATGGACAAAATTTCTATTATGTTTGTAGAAGGTCGCAAAATAAGGGGAATAAGTTAATGAGCTGTCAAAATAGTTATAGAAGTAAGTTTGTTGACATTGAATAGTTACATTAATATGTAATAAGAAAGTTATTATAGGTGAAAGGTTGCTGAATATCATTAGAGAAAAAAAAAAATCATGTATGTTTAGTTATATACAATAATGTTGATAAATTTGATTTGATTAGATGGAATGGAGTGCTGATGATGATGACGATGGTGATGATGATGGTGTGTGTTTGTGTGGGTATAAGCAAATGATGCAATTATATTAAATTAAATTAAATTTGAGGCAAATAGAGTATATACAAAACATTTCAATTTTGCAATAAGAAACATAAATAGAAAGGCTGCATATCTAGCAACCTATCTATCTCCTCTTTCTCTCTCTCTCTCTCTCTCTCTCTCTCTCTCTCTCTCTATATATATATATATATATATATATATATATATATATATATATATATATATTGTTAATGGGTGCATATGCATATTTCAACCGTTATTACTTTTCCGTCAGTAGCATATCCAACCCATCAACTATATACGAGCATGTTGCTTAAATACCCATTAGTAGACAGGTTGGATGTGGTGCTGATGAAAGAGCAATAACTCTTGAAATATGCATATACATCCATCACCTACTTTTTATCTTTCTTTTATTGTATTGTTTACATAGACCTATTCATGAATGAAACTTTGTAACTTTCAGTGCTGGCTCTGAACTCCATAGAAAATATATAAACTAAATAATGGGAAAATTGCACTACTAACACATAAAAGTAAGGCACAATATTAACTCATAAACCTTTAATATACTTGGTAGTATTTATGGTTGCAAAACAAAATGTTGTGTCCTCGTTAGCAATTAATATTTATGTACCAGCTGCCAGGAATGTGTTTAATATGTAAATTGATCAATCCAGTTGTGTTACACCACTAAACATAGTGAATATGGAAGTAATGCATTCATGGATAGTTGATGGATTGGATGTGGTACTGATGAAAGAGCAATAAATCTCGAAATATGTATATGCACCCAATACTTATTTTATCTCCAGCTTCGATTGCATTGCTTAATAAAAGTATCCATATACAAAATGCTGTGACTTTCAGTGCTGGCTCTGAATTCTCTAGAAAATCTGTAGAGATAAACTTAAATGCATATACTGTATGGATGGATGGCTGTCATCATCCTCAGCTGTCCATACTTTCATGGATTGGATAGAGTTTATTTAGGCAGATTTCCTATGGATGGAAGCTGTTTCTGTCATCAACCTTCAGTTGTTTCCAAATATATGTGTATATGTATGTGTGTATGTATGTATGTATGTATGTATGTATGTATATATGTATGGGGTCCATTCTAATTAGGCATCTAAATGCACATGGAACATCCAATGTAGGGTTCCATGCAACCCTGTTGGAAAAATACACATAAGAACTAGGGTTATAAATTTGTTTTTACTTCAATTCCTCCTACATTTTCTCTGTATTTCAAAGCTAGTATTACTATTAAATATTGTAGTTGCTTAGCAACTATACTGGAAGCATGGCTTAATGGTTAGTGCATTTGGCTCAGGCTCATAAGGCCATCAGTTTAATTTCCAGCAGTGCATTGCGTCCTTAAGTAAGATGTTTTATGCTACGTTGCTCCAGTTAGCTCAGCTGGCAAAAATCTGTTATACCTGTAGTTCTAAGGGCCAGCCGTGTCACATTTGATGTGTCATGAGGAATCTTCCTGAGACCTACCTTAATGGTATGTGTGTCTGTGGAGTACTCATCCACTTGCACATTAATTTTATGAGGAGACTGTTCCATAGTTCAAATCAACTGGAATACTCCC
Source organism: Octopus bimaculoides (assembly GCF_046866305.1). Lineage (NCBI taxonomy): Eukaryota > Metazoa > Mollusca > Cephalopoda > Octopoda > Octopodidae > Octopus > Octopus bimaculoides. Next base: position 38,227,630 of record NC_142941.1, on the reverse strand, counting down.
CTTTCTAACCAACATAGTGCTCAGCCATATGGGAATCAGACTGAAATATAATAATTTAGATGGAGCTCTAGACTTAACAGTAGTTGTTGTACATTTGTTTGTATACACAAGATATGTTGTGTGTTATTTCTTTACTACCCACAAGGGGCTACACACAGAGGGGACAAACAAGGACAGACAAATGGATTAAGTCGATTATATCGACCTCAGTGCGTAACTGGTACTTATTTAATCGACCCCGAAAGGATGAAAGGCAAAGTCAACTTTGGCGGAATTTGAACTCAGAACATAACGGCAGACGAAATACTACTAAGCATTTCGCCCGGCGTGCTAATGTTTCTGCCAGCTCGCCACCTTATGTTGTGTGTGACTGTGTGTGTGTGTGTGTGTGTGTGTGCATGCGCATATGTACATGCATGCTTACGTGCATATGTGTGCATGAGTGTGTTTCTGTGTGTGTGTGTAACTGGATATCTTTTGCTGAAATATATACATTATTCACAGATACATAACTGCTTGAATCCTTGCTGTTCTGCATGCATCCTGTGACTTATTATCTGTTCGGCAGACAACAACATGCATCAGCAAATAATTTTGTTGATTTCTATGAACAAGAGCTGGTGCTCTTGTTAGATTCATCAGTCTAGTGGGAGAGCATTGACTGAAGAAACACACAATGAGGTTGAAACACCATTGTGCTTCAAAGTTCCCTGGCACAGCTGAATCACACATGTTATGAACACATGCCATGTTCTCCAATGACAAAAACAACAGCAATCAGATTATTCATGTTCAAATATGCCAGAGTGTACTGTGAATGAAAGATACATTACAGTATACTTCTATAAATTAGATATATATCATCATAAGGCCTCTTTCTTCTACTGATGATTGTATGCAACATATGAAACTTTTGAGACTGCAAAGTATTAAGTTACATAAATATATTTACTGCAATACCATTTACATATATGTTGTGTTGTTTTCAATATATTTATATATTTTACTGAACATATAGTTTAATTACTTCTCTCTCACGATATTGAGCATTATCATAATACTAGCATTAAGATGTAGCATTGAACATAGTACAACATTTAATCATATATAAATACATACATACATACATACAATAATATATACACATGTGTAAATTGAAGAAAATAATTTTGTACATATGTACATATATGTATGAAAGAAGCATGTCATATAAATGTGTGTGTGTGTGTGTGTGCACGTGCATGCATGTTTGTCCTTGTGTTTGTCCTCCACTACCAACCAGTGTTGGTGTGTTTATGTCCTCATAATGCTAGCAGTTCAGCAAAAGAGGCCAACAGAGTGAGTACCAAGCTCAAAAAACAATAAATACTGGGGTTAATTCATTTGACAAAATCTTCAAGGCAGTGCTCCAGCATGGCCCTAGTCTAACGAGTGAAACAAGTAGACGATAAAAGATATATCATCATCATCATCATCATCATCACCATCACCATTATCATCATTTTAAGTTCATTTTTCCATGCTTTCATGGATCAGACAGAATTCGTTGAAGCAGATTTTTCTATAGACACACAGACACACACACACATGTCTATATGTATAATTGAGACTTTTGGCGATTTGCTGTGCTTGAGAAAACACGTCAAGCTAAGTGAAACCATAGTGAAATCATAATGGAGAAATACACATAGGAACTAAGATTATAAACTTGTGTTTATTTTAATTTCTCCGACATTTTCTCTGTATTTCAAAGCTAGTAATACTATTAAGTATAGTAGTTGCTTAACCACTATACTGGAAGCATAGTTTAATGGTTAGTGTATTTAACTCAGAATGATAAGATCATCAGTTTAATTCCTAGCAGTGTGTTGTGTATTTGGGTGTTGCTGCGTGAAGGGGACCTGTGCCAGTGACACATAAAAAGCACCCAGTACACTCTGTAAAGTGGTTGGCATTAGGAAGGGCATTCAACCATAGAAACCAGACCCAAACAAACCGGAGTCTGGTGCAGCTCTCTGGCTTACCAGCTCCAGTCAAACCATCTCACCCATGTGGTGAGACTTAAAAGGCACCTGTGGTAGTGACATGTAAAAGGCACCTGTGCTAGTGACACATAAAAAGCACCCAGTACACTCTGTAAAGTGGTTGGAATTAGGAAGGGCATTCAACCATAGAAACCAAACTAAAACAAACCGGAGACTGGTGTAGCTCTCTGCCTTACCAGCTCCAGTCAAACAATCTCACCCATGCCAGCATGAAAAACAGACACTAAATGACGATTTTGATGATGATGATGACGACGACGATGATGATATATGTTTGCATATTCACACACACACACACACATGCACAGAGGAGTGGGGCAACTTATTGACAGTGTTTTTTTTTCGTTTCATACACAACAAAATTCTATAAATGACAACACTAAAAACTACCCCATAAGTTTTTCTCCAGCATTGTAGAACCACAGCATTGGGAGGTTGTGATGGAGGTTAACTTGATTCAAAAGCCAAATCTTGAATAATCAATGCAATCAACAGAAAAGGGGTAATTAAAGCTTTATAAAAATAATAACCTTTATGTACATGTTTTTTTGCTATTCACTGATCATGTAGGGGCTATCTTGACAATGTAGTTCACAAGCAATGTATTGAAAACCATAGGACGAAGATCAATACAGACATGTAAGCTAAACAATCTACTTCCATCTTTTGGTACAACATATTTTTATATATGTATATATATATATATATATATTTACAGAGGACATTGGACTGACAGAAGCTTTTGAGCTACTGACAAAATACTTTGAAGTATTTTGCTATGTTACTTTATGCCCCAATTTCAAGTCCTACCAGAGTTTAATTTTCCCTTTCATTCTTCCAGGGTTGATAAAACATCATTCAATAACCAGGTCAATTTAAATTAAGTTTACTCTATCCCAAAATGTGTGACCTTGTGCCAATGTTAACATTCGTTATATATATATCTGCACAGTGTTTTGGTTAGCTTGATCATGATCAGTTGTTTTATTTCCATATAGAATGAGCCTAAATTTAAATCATCAATAAGGTTGCTAGTTTGTTTCCGTTCTGGTATTAAGCATACATCCAAAACACAACAGCTTATGACAATCAAACACCAAACTAATTAAAACATAGTGTAGGGGTAAAAATTGATTTCAAATTTTGGCACATACAAGCAATCATATATACACATGTGTAAATTGAAGAAAATAATTTTGTACATATATACGTATATGTATGAAAGAAGCCTGTCATATAAATGTGTGTGTGTGTGTGTGTGCATGTGCATGCATGTGTGTCCTTGTGTTTGTGTTTGTCCTCAACTGTGTGTCCTTGTGTTTGTGTTTGTCCTCCAGTGAAACATGGGCTATGACTGCTGAAGACATGTATAAGCTTGAAAGAAATGAAACTGGTATGGTCCTCTGCATGTGTAATGTCAGTGTGCACACACAACAGAGTGTAAGCGCCCTGAGAGAAATGCTGGAAATGAGAAGCATTAGATGTGGTGTGCAAGAGAGACAACTGTGCTGGTATGGTCTTGTGTATGGATGAGGAGAGCTGTGTGAAGGAACCCATGGAAGAGGGAGACCCAGGAAAACATGGGATGAGGTGGTGAAGCATGACCTTTGAACATCAACTCCAGTGCTTAACTGGTACTTATTTTATCGACCTCAAAAGATTGAAAGACAAAGTTGTCCTCAGCAATATTTGATCTCAGAACATAAAGACTGATGAAATGCCCTAAGCATCTTGCCCAGTGTGATAACAATTCTACCAGCTCACCACCCTTGTAGCGATAAACAGTCAAAAACGTTTAATTTGCAAAATGGAGGTTAATAAATTAAAGAGTGTATAAGCTTAAGACAAGTTCAAATATGTTTGACAGATATTTGAAAACCTGTAAAGGCTTTTTACTGGAGCTTGCCATGGAAAAATAATAAGTTCTTACATTAAGCAAAAAAAGAGTTAAAACACCATATTCAGCTCAGAGTACTCTTTGTTGGATTGATGAATTTATTTCAAGCTTGTTTGGTTCTTATCAGTACCAGATACAAACAGATGCAACTCTGAGCTGATTAGATGAACATATTGGTGAACACATTAGGAAATGTGAGGAATGCAATATATTTAGTTACTATTTTAACTCAGAAACTCCTTATTACCCTCTAATACTACAACTACTACTACTACTACTACTACTACTTATCTGAGATACATTTCAACTGCAGCACACTGAACTCTTTTCAATGATAAAGAGCTGAAGCTCAAAATATTGACCCTTTTCCTTACTTAAAATTTATTTAGACTACCACCATACTTTCTTAAGGATTGGATTAATTGTTGGCCAATGAAGACGTACATCAGTTGTCTTTTTCCATTTCTGGAATTTAGTATGTAAGAAATAACTCTCTTGGTACAATTCCATGGTCATTCATGACTGAAAGAGGTCTTTACTTGTTACATAAACATGCACATATTAACACACACGCAGACATACCCATGCACATAAATATACACATATGTTCAGGCATATGCATAGATAAGTACACACTCACACATGGACCCACATGTGTGCATATACATATGCATACCTGTGCATATATACATGCATATATGCACGTCATACATATATGTGCATAATCCTGTTTCTCTTTTCTTCTCAAATTGATGTTCCTAATGTCTAATGTAATTTTAGTAGTTAATTCATTTTATAACTTCATCTATGTTATATGTTTGATAAGAAAACACAAACATGCATACACATACGTGTGTGTGTGTGTGTGCGTGTATTTATGTGTGTGCATGTATCTATGTGTGCGAATACATATACACACACATACATGTCAAAAGGTATATAAGCATATAAAAGATATAGACAACTAGAGCCCATGGTAAAATATATACCTAAAATCCAATGTTGAACAAAGGCAGATAGAATCCAGAGTGTAATCGCCCTGAGAGAAATGGCATAAACACAGACACAGACACAGACACACACACACATGTATATGGTAGGCTTCTTTCAGTGTCTGTATACCAAATCCACTTAAAATGCTTTGGTTGGCCTGAGGTTACAGTCTCTTTTGACAAACCATTAAGTTATAGGGACATAACACAAACACAAAAACATACATGCAAAGATATATACCTATATATATATATATATATATATATATATATATATATATGTATATAAGACAGGCTTCTTTCAGTTTCCATCAACCGAATCAACAGAAGACAGGGATTCATGCAGTGGGGATGAACCCAGAGACATGTGGTTGGAAAGCAAGCTTCTTAGCACACAGCCACACTTGCACCTGTTTGCTCACAGTTTTATCATAAGAGAAATTACATTTAATATAAATCTGCAAGTCCCAGTAAATGTTCTAAGGGCCATCTGATAGTTTAAAAGATTACATCTGTGGAGACTGACTATAATTTAAATATTAATAACATTCAGTAAGTGTAAAGCACTTGGGCCTGCCTCAAGTAAGGAAATAAACAGTGCTGCAGTACAATGTTTCTGTCTTTTTGATTTATTTCATGATAGTGCATTGTTTAAAGAAGATTCAGCTGCTATTTGTAGCAGATTGAGAACCTACATAAAGGTCTCATCTTCACAGCTGTCCGTGTTGTTTTCATAGAAACACACTTTTTGTATTACTCTTTTATTACTTGTTTCAGTCATTTGACTGTGGCCATGCTGGAGCACCGCCTTTAGTCGAGCAAATCGACCCCAGGACTTATTCTTTGTAAGCCTAGTACTTATGCTATCGGTCTCTTATTGCCGAACCGCTAAGTTACGGGGATGTAAACACACCAGCATCGGTTGTCAAGACACACAAACACACAAACACACATACATACATATATATATATATATATATATATATATATATATATATATATATATATATACATACATACATACGACGGGCTTCTTTCAGTTTCCGTCTACCAAATCCACTCACAAGGCTTTGGTCGGCCCGAGGCTATAGTAGAAGACACTTGCCCAGAAGACACTGAACCCGGAACCATGTGGTTGGTAAGCAAGCTACTTACCACACAGCCACTCCTGTGCCTACGTCAGCAATGATAGCTTTTGATTGGCTAAAATTACATAATTTTAAATGTTTGTAACTTTTTTTTATTATCCACTGCTAGAAAAAGTGAATGAGATTTCTGTCATCAGCATACAGAACTTTATCAAAGTAAAATATCTGGAGAAAATTTTGGTCGAAATTTGAAATAGTTTAAACAGTTGGGAGAAATTTAACTGGATCCATATTCCATTTGCATGCATGTACATGTGTGTGTGTGAGTGTGTGTATGTGTGAGTGTTTGTGCGTATGCTTGTGTGTGTAGGTGTGTGTGTATGTGTGTGTGTGTGTGCGTGTGTCTGTGTGTGCGCACGTGTGTGTGTTTGTGTGTGTGTGTACGTGTGTGTGTCATCTTATTGTCATCATTTTATGTTCATTTTTCCATGCTAGCATAGATCAGTTAGTATTTTGTTGAGGCAGATATTCTACAACCAGATGCTCAACACACACACTCTCTCTTTCTTTCACACATATACATACATACATGCATACATACATACATACATACATAACTCTATGCATGAAAATACATAAAACAAAACATACAAATCTGCACATATACATACATATATACATAGAAAAATAACCTGTTGATGTTTAAATACTAATGAAGGAGGCTTGGATCTAGGTCAGAAACTAACTCTGGATCTATGGATCTATTCCATCTCAATCACAGATTTTTTGGATCTCAGAGTGGTTGGCATTAGGAAGGGCATCCAGCTGTAAAAACTTTGCCAGATCAGATTGGAGCCTTCTGGCTCGCCAGCCCTTAGTCAAACCGTCCAACCCATGCCAGCATGGAAAGCGGACGTTAAGCGTCGATGATGATGATGATGATGATTCCATCTCAATCACAGATTTTTAAATTAATTTTTTTTAACTAAACAGTTTGAAACTTCAAATACTGGTAGGATCCCTGACGTTTTCTTTATTGACAGGAAATATTGAAAAAAAATAATAAATAACTGATTAATGTACATATATACGACGGGCTTCTTTCAATTTCTGTCAACCAAGTTCACTCACAAGGCTTTGATCAGCCCGAGCCTATACAAGAAGACGCTAGCCCATGGTGTCATGCAGAGGAACTGAACCCGAAACTGGGCGCTTCGGAAGCAAACTACGTATGCAAATGCATGTAATCGTATATGTCAATAATTATATATATATATGTTATCCCACAAATAAGAGAAAACTATACCAACGTTCAACCCAGTTTAATTCGAGTGAAATCTACTTGAAATATGTTCAACTGTTTCGAATATTTATGTTAACCAAGATTACAAGAGTTATGTACCTTGCACCATGACTGAAGAAGTCAAACAGACCCGACTGAATAAAACAAGATATGGTCATGTTAACTATTGCAATTTCTGAGCGAATGCTCTGTGTGCGTGTGTTGGTATTGATTGTGATACGGTGTGATGGCAAGCCACGATTATTCAAGCTTCGGCAATACATATACTAAAATTGGAACGATGCAAGGAAGATTATTCAAGCGCGCTTGCACACACACACACACACACACATGCGTGCATTTAAGTATATGAGTATTCCGTGCGAGTATGTCTTTTTACATGAATGCATCTATGCAAGTATATATATGTGTATACGCATTTCTATAGCGTGTGTATATCTACATGTGTATGCGTGTGGGTGATATACATGTGTACATATATGTATACGTGCGCACACACACTCATACACACATACACAAATACACGCACGCACGTACCAGTTAGTCTGCTACTGGTATAAGTGATTAGATCGTGGCTCTGACCCCAATGGTTTTAGGAAATGATACTGACTTAACCAGTTCAATCTTGTGTTCATTCCATCCATATCGAATATCAAACTGCTAAGTTACTTTTACATGGAAGGGACACAACTCATTGCTTCCTTTTTTCTTTTTTTAACCTTCTCGTCTCTGAAAACGAAAGCTAAGCAGCTTTGCTATGTTAAGGATGTTTGATTACCCCGGTATATCATCAACGATGGTCGAACTTAGTAATTGTAGAGACCTTAGGGGTTCTAGTCGTATGTAGTTTACGTTTGGAGTGACGGTACAATTTGTATATTTACCATTTACCCAACGAAATGTCTCACTCATCTTTTGTATTTCCTCAAACAAGAGCGAGCGTCTATGTCGTCGTTTGACATGCTAGATATAAAAGCCAAATTTACAACAAATCACTCCTTACCATCCTCATAAGAGTAAGGGCATAACAGATTATGTAGCACTTAATAACTTTATCATGACTGGAATTTCGTTTATCATTGATGTACTTAATCAAGGTTGACAAGGTTGACTGGGGCAAAACAACAGCGACTGTTCCACAAATTTCTCCACCATCATCATCATTGGTTAACATTCATTGGCATGGGTTGGACAGCTTGACAGGAGCCAGCCAACTGGGGAGCTGTCCAGACTCTAATTGTCTGTTGTGGCATGGTTTCTATGGCTGGATGTCCTTCCAAACACCAACCAGTTTACAGAGTGTACTGGATGCCTTTTATGTACCACCAACGCAGGACTACTAGTTTTCAAATTATGTATTATTCTTCCTCGAGTATGCATGCAGATATGACTATGAGGTTAAGAAGCTAACTTTGCAACCATGTGGATTCAGGTTCAGTCCCACTACACCTGAAACCAGGTCAAGTGTCTTCTATTATAGCCCTAGGCCAACCAGTGCCTTGTGGATGAATTTGGTAGATGGAAACTGTGTGTAGGTTTGTTTACATCCCTGGAAATTTAGCTGAAGGTAAATTTACCATAGTTTCAGAAATCCTACTTGATAATTTTGAGAAAGGAAAGGACACATTAGACAGTCTTTGCTGCAATGCCTTTGATCATCACAAGCCAGTCTCTGGTCAGAGCTGACCTGGGACTCAACCATTGATGTAACTCAAGTGTGTGCTACCTAAAGTGGCTCTTGAGTTTGCCTGCCCCTGCCCTTTTTCTTGGCCCCTATACAAATTTATACAGCAGACCTAAGAGTTCCACTCCCATAAACATCACTGCACTACCTGACATTTTGGAGACTTCACTAGAATCTGTTAAGTGAAGATCCTTATTAGAAAGTAATTGATGTGATCCTTGATCCTTCCTTTCTGCCAGCCAGTCTCAGAGAGTTGACAAGAAGGTCATAGGGTTTGCCCCATTCTGTTTTGACTTTAGCATTAAAAAATATACATGAAGAGATGTACTCCACCTTCACCATGATGGATAAGATAGACAAAAGGACTAAAGAACTATGCATACCATATCCTCTTTCACAAATACACACACACACAACCCCATACTTTAAGAATTTTTATCGTAGGCACAAGGAATCCTTATTTTAGGAAATAATGAATGAAGGTGATGATTAAATCAACCTCAATAATTAACTAATTAGTGAGTACATTACTTATAAGTCCTATATTATAATTCTCTTCAAATCTAAGGTGCTTTATAAGTATTTTAAACCAACCCCCAGTTCTTGACTGAAGCTTAAATTTATTAATTCCCTATAATTCCATTTGCATCTAAGATACTTTAAAGACACTGTAAGTCAATCACAACTTATTACAATGGACATGTGGTTAGAACGTTAAAGGAAAGATTCACGAGATAGATTCTTCAAGCCAAGCTATTCAACAGGAGACCAAGGGATAGACCAAGAATAAGATGGTTGGATGACATCTACAGTCTTAGTTAGTCTTGTGAGTGAATTTGGTTGGCAGAAACTATATGGAAGCCGGCGAGCTGCAGAAACGTTAGTACGTCAGGCGAAATGCTTAGCGGTATTTCGTCTGCTGCTACGTTCTGAGTTCAAATTCCACCGAGGCTGACTTTGCCTTTCATCCTTTCGGGGTCGATAAATTAAGTACCAGTTACGCACTGGGGTCAATGTAATCGACTTAATCCCTTTGTCTGTCCTTGTTTGTCCCCTCTATGTTTAGTCCCGTCTATGTTTAGCCCCTTGTGGGTAATAAAGAAATAAGAAACTGTATGGAAGCCCGTCATGTGTGTGTGTGTGTGTGTCTGTGCGCACGAGCGCGTGCATGCGTGTATGTGTTTGTACTTGTTTGTTAACCACCGCTACTTGACATTAAGAAACCAAGGCCAATTTGTTTATGTCTCTGCAACTTAGCAGTTTGGCCAAAGCGATAGCTAGAATAAGCACCAGACTTAAAATTAAGTATTAGGGTAGATTTGCTAGATTAAACCAATCAAAGCAGTGCTCCAGTTTAGCTCTGGGTTAATGACTAAAACAAGTAAATGATAAAAAGCAACAAAATGGTAGCCTGAAACTGTAAGGAAGCCCAGTGGAGTGAATAATTTTATTCATGGATAACCTTAAATACATTGCCTGTTTGACATTACCATCTGACACTTACAGGCTTAGCAATCTCCATTTCATGACAAACATTTAGATTAAAGCTCTGGTCTGAGGATAACTTCCTCCCTTCCTTCAACTTGCCTCAGAGATCCTGAAAAAGGGCCATGAAACATGCCCTTCCTCCTCCATCAACAACTTGTAAATAAATAGATGAATGAATAGATAAATAAAAATCTCAGAGCTCAAGGAGTCTTTCCAGATCTAACAACTACTTCTCCAGATGGAGAGGTCACAGCTTTGCTACAATGGTCCTGTGATTAGAATGGCATTGAAAAGAACCACAAGATGATTACTTCAAGCTCAGCTAACCTAGGAATAGATTAAGAATAATATAGTTAGATAATATCCATAATCTCAGTTGGTCAAGATTGGGAATCCAGTTGGAAGTTGTAATGAAGTTCCTCCCAATTGGATCCTATGCAGGAGGTGCCTAAGGATTGTAAACCCCCCAATCTTCCCAGGAATTGCAGGAGGAGAAAATGGATGGATGAATAAGGAACTTTTTCCTCTGATTCCCACTAGAAACCATTTATCTTCTCTTACTTTGTTAATAGTTGTTTCTAACATAAGCAAAAGGCCAGAAATTTAGGAGAAGAGGATGAAGCGGGAGTGTGCGGAAAGAAGCTTGCCTCTCAAGCACATGGTTCCCACTGCATGAGACCTTGGGCAAGTGTCTTCTGCCATAGCCTCAGGCTAACCAAAGCCTTGTGAGTGGATTTGGTAGTCAGAAACTGAAGCTTTGGTGGTGTGTTTACGGTTCGGCAAAAGAGACCGATAGAATAAGTACTAGGCATCCAAAGAATAAGTCCTGGGGTCGATTTGCTTGACTAAAGGTGGTGCTCCAGCATGGCCGCAGTCAAATGACTGAAACAAGCTAAAGAGTAAAAAAAGAGAAAGAGCAAGCAGACCATTAGCTCATCAGGCAAAATACTCAGCATTGTTCTGTCTGTCTTTTATGTTGTGGGTTCAAATGATGCTGGGGTCAACTTTGCCCGTCGTTCTTTTGGGGGTTGATAAAATAAATACCAGTTAAACACTGGGATAGATGTAATCAATTTATCCCCTCCCTCGAAATTGCTGGCCTTGTGCCAAAATTTGAAATCATTATTTCCCAAATGTCCAGAGATAATTATGCATTAATGGATACTTCCATTTAAGAAAGGTCAACCAATAAATTGTATTGATTTCATTGACCTGAAATAAATCAAGAATTATAATGGTTCTTATATACTTTGTCTGCAACATTATTACATTTAAAGTGCACTAAATTCAAAACACTACAATTTTTTTTCGTTATCATTTAGGAAAACAAGTTAATTAAATTGGGTACACACATACTCACGCACAAACAGACACTTTCACTCTCTCTCTCTCTCTCGTTCCCCACTCTCTCAGTCTTTCTCTCTTACTATATCCCTCTCTCTTTCTCTCTCCCTCACTATATCTGTCTCTCTCTCTCTTATGCAGAGATACATAAAATCACACGCATAAATACACAGACAGACCGAGAAAGAGAAAGAAAGAGATGATTTATTAATCTACGTAGTGAATTTTAAAAGAGAAACATCAGTTTTGAGATATGTCTGTGTATAGTTATGAGTATGTAAATACTTAAAATGCAGGCATAGCTGTGTGGTAAGAAGTTTGCTTACCAACTACATGGTTTTGAGTTCAATTTCATTACGTAGCACCTTGGGCATGTGTCTTCTGCTATACAAACCCTGGACTGACCAAAACCTCTTGAGTCAATTTGGTAGTTGGAAACTGAAAGAATCCCATCATATGTATGCGTACCTTCCCTATCCTTCCCATCCCACCCTACCCCATTCCTTACACCCACTCCCACATACCCGACCTCTACCCCCACCCTCTGCCTACCCACATCCCACCCTTGCTTTTCCCACCTCCCAACACAATCACACCACACGCCACTACACCATCATACCACACAACACATCACATCACAACACACCACCACGCACACACCAGCACTGACCAATTCCCAGCCCCACATTTTCACACCTACACATACACACATGTCAAGATCACCAGCCCTCTTCCACACACACACACGCACCATTGTTTTGGGATCACCACTACTTTATTATCTCCCCTTCTCCCTAGCTCTCCTGTGTGACTCTTCTGTCCAGCATTCGCCATGATAGATCGCTAGCCACTACACATTCTTTTTTTCTCTCCTTGTTTCTTTCTGTATTCCTATCTGTGGAAGAGCGTAGGCTCGAAACGTTAAAGACTTTTTCACTTCCTGGGTAGGATGGTTTCAAAAGAGCCGGTCAGGCAGAAGCCTACACCAGACTTGTGTGACTGTTTTGGCAGGATTTTTACAACTGGATGCCCTTCCTAACACCACCCACTCAGCAGAGTGGACTATACTTGGTCTCGCATATATACATATATATTAATAATGATAATATGACAACAAAAGAATGAATGAGACTTTGATATTATGTAAAATAGAGGAATTTATCTATAAATATATGACAACCAACTAATTGTTGCATATGAGTGTCTGTGTGGTAAGTAGCTTGCTTACCAACCACATGGTTCCGGGTTCAGTCCTACTGCGTGGCACCTTGGGCAAGTGTCTTCTACTATAGCCTCGGGCCGACCAAAGCCTTGTGAGTGGATTTGGTAGACGGAAACTGAAAGAAGCCCGTTGTATATATGTATATATATATATGTATATGTGTGTGTTTGTGTGTTTGTCCCCCCAACGTCGCTTGACAACCGGTTCGGCAAAAGAGACCGACAGAATAAGTACTAGACTTACAAAGAATAAGTTCTGGGGTCGATTTTCTCGACTAAAGGCGGTGCTCCAGCATGGCCGCGGTCAAATGACTGAAACAAGTAAGGGAGTAAAGAGTATAAACACACACACACACACACAGAGGCAGACAGGGAGAGAAGGGAAGGAAAGGGAGAGAGATCTACAGTGTCCAGTTTTCAAGAGGAATCTAGAGTGTGATACACTGCTCTACTACGTTAAAATGACTGAGCGATTGATGTGTATGATTTTTTGAAGTGTAACGCCGCTAACCAGCTGAAAGGGAGATAATCTGCTTATTGCTAAGAGAAATAAAACTATTTTCACTATATTGAATAACTTGTGAGACGCTAATCAGTGTTGGATCAACTCAACAGTGATGCATGTCAGTTTGTATAAAATGATTAAGCAACAAACGTAGATTGATTTCCATCAGTTGAATTGGCACCAAACCTCTTATACTTTGCTCTGGTATATTCTTATATAGGTTTGAACTGTGTTGAAAAATGTGGACATGTGAATATAAATAAGTAAATAATTGTGTGTATGTATGTATGTAAATGCATAAGTATGTGTGAATATATATGAATGTACATACATACAAAAGTATATAATATATTTATATATGCATATATGTATTTAAACATATGTATGCATTTATGTGTGTATATATATATATATATATATATATATATATACATATACACACACATAGAGAAAGAGAAAGAGAGGGAGAGAGATAGACAGAGATTCACACACATACATATATACGCAAATAAATAAACATATTTGTCTATATGTACACACATACACATATGCATGTGCATTAAATGTGAAAGAATATATGTAAACAGGAATGAAGAAGAAAAGGAAAGAATTGAAAGTGCCAAATAATCTACATTGCATATAATTATACCTATCCTACAATATAGCAATTTATATCTACATGCAATCTTTATGTACTTCTGTGTGTGCATGGTCTATGCATGTGTGTGCATGTGTGTGTGTTTAGAATGTGCATGTATGTAGATATATACATATGTGAACGTGTGTGTATGTATAATTGGATAACATACATACACACATACATACACACACACACACACATACATACATACATACATACATACATGTATGCACATACATTTCTAGATATAAGTTACAAGAATATATTGACTTGCAGATTCAAAATATAGAAGTTTGTGTGTGTGTGTGTGTGTGTAGCTAGTTACATGGTTAAGTAGCTTGATTTACAACTACTTAGTTCCTGGTTCAATCCCACTGCATGAAAGCCAGCTCATGCGTGTGTGTGTGTGTGTGTGTGTGTGTGTGTAACATATGATATAATTATAAATGGCAAATTTTAGCCATTTCTCCACAGATTGAAAAAATGACAAACAACCTAAATTGATTTTCAAACCTTATTGGGTATTCATCAGAGGCGTCTGCATCATTCTGAATTCATATATATATATATATATATATATATATATATATATATATATATATATAAATTCATATCATAAATTCATATATGTATATATTTAGATTCATATCATATAAATATGTATGCATACAAGGATGTATTTATATAAATTCATATCATATAAATATGTATGCAAGCAAGTATGTATGTATATTTGAGTGTATGTGCATGTATATTTATGTGTATATTTTTGAGCATATGCGAGTTTGTGCTATGTGTTCATGCTTCTGGTTGCTCCAGTATTATTACTGCCTGATAACCAGTGCTGGTTTACATCCTCATAACTTAGGAGTTCAGCAATGAAGTAAGTACCAGATTTTAAAAGAATAGATTTTGGGGGGTTAATCTATGTGACTAAACCCTTCAAGACAGTGGCCCCGCATGATCACAACCTTGTGATTGAAACAACTAATAAAAGATATATAGTTAAGAGAACTAAACAGCTAAATTACTTTCTGCCTAATCTAGAAGAACCAATCATTTCAAAATGTTGATGTTAAAAAATGATTCAGTCCAGTTCTCAAAGTTTTTCTGCAATCAAGACCTTTCTATGAAATAGATTGTAACAATATCTGGATCTCTGCTTCTTTGAGAGTGCTATAAGTCCTTTGATACAGCCCTCAATTGAAGGAGCTCCTTCATTATACATACTACTAAGAAACTTCCATAGTAATTCCTATTTCCTATGGTAATTATTTAAGATATATGTCATCACCTCTTGTACCGTGTATTTCTTTATAAAATCATCATGATCATCATTTAACATCAGCTTTTTCCATGTTTACATGAATCAGACAATATTTATTGAGACAGGATTCCAAAGCAAGGTGACACTGCTCCATGGCCATACATGTTTTCCATAGAAAACAGGAAATGAACAACAACGCTTGTATGATGGTGATGCTTGTTTACAACCATCATGCAATGTCAAGACAGAGGTACACACAAACATACACATGCACACATACATACACACACATGTGCATGCACACACACACAGACACACACATACATATGCACAAACACATGCACACACATACGTATGCACACACATACGTATGCACAAACACACACACACACACACACATATTCACTCACAGGCACTCATACAAATGTTCACAAACTCACATACACAGATATACACAATGCACCCACACACACATGTGCACACACAAACGTGCACACACACACACACAAATGCTTCTTTCATGTTCTCTCAATTGAATCCACTCACAAGGCTTTGGTCAGACTGGTGCTATGGTAGAAGACACTTGCTCAAGGTACCACAAAGTACCACAAACTAAACCTAAGGTCACATTATTGGCAATAAGTTTCATAACCACACAGCCACAACTTTGCCAATAACAAATAAATAAACAAACAGACTCCTATTTGATCTCCATCAATAAAACAAATGATTACCAATAGCACTTTATTGGCAATGTCTATTGACTCATCAACTTTCAAAGCAAAATTTGAATGTTGACGTTTATCCCAGCATACATTTTACTCAATGTTAGCCAACAATTAAAATAATATGCCTACAAACTGTATCATTTGAGAAGGAAATTTTACTTTTATTGTTCTACTTAATTTCCTAGCATTATTTTAACGACCTTTTTGCCTTGCAGGGAAAATAATTGACTTCACTGCAGTGTGAAGGTTTTTTTTTATATTTTTTTTTCTTAGTTATTATCTTTGTCATTTAACTTTTACTTGTTTCAACCATTAGACTATGACATGCTGGAGCACAACCATGAAGTACTTTTAGTCAGATGACTTGATTCCAATATTTTGCAAGTCTGGCCCTTCTATCTATTGGTCTCTTTTGCCAATCTATTAAATTATGGAAATGTAAACACACCAACACCACTTGTTGAGAGGTGGTGGAGGACAAACATAAACACAAAGACACAGACACACATACAATATACAACAGGCTTCTTTCAGTTTCCATCTACCAAATCCACTCACAAGGCTCTGGTTGGCCTGAGGCTATAGCAGAAGACACTTGCCCTATCTGTGTGTGTCTGAGTTTGTTCCACATCACTGCTTGACAAGCATTGTTGGTGTGATTACATCCTTGAAATGTTCATATTGGAGCTTCTGGCATGAGTGCCAAGCAGTACAGTATATCGTTTCTAAATTTCTGGCAGAGGGAATTGTATCATGGTGCTGTTTTTCTCACAGATGGTGCCCGACTGACCCTACTGTGTCGTGTAGTCGACAAAATCAAAACCAAACAATGCATGTGTGCAAAATTAAAAATATAAAATGGTGGCAATTTGTCCTTAACACCCAGTGTATATGTATCTCTCTCTCTCTCTCTCTCTCTCTCTCTCTCTCTCTATATATATATATATATATATATATATATATATACACACACACACACATACATACATACATACATATATATATATATATATATATACATACACATATATACATACGTGTGTGCATATACATATATCTATGTATGCATCACCATGTGTGGAAGCATAAAGAAAAGTACTCAATGCATAAAAGTAAGGTTAATGAACTGAGATTTTGACTGTTATTTACTACAAGTTACATTCTGACATTTATCAAAAAATATCTGACATCTTTATTCTTAATTTACAAGTTGATACATACAGGTATAAAATTTTTATCAAGAGGTTTTATAAATAATAAGACTGTAACATTTAAATATGAATATAAATCTTACAGCTGCATAAGGTATTATTACATATGTGAGATACAGATGGAGTAAAAGCTTGAAAAAGAAGCTAGTTGAAAGGAGGGAAAATGAAAGAGAGTAGGACAGAAGGAAAGAAAAAGGGAGAGGAAAGTCACAATGAAAATAAGAAATGTAATACAAATAAAAATATAACAAGAGAAAGGAGCAGCAAGAAAGAAAGAAAGAAGGAATGGAAGAAAAATCACTAAAAAGTTCATCATTTTACTGTATCATAAATATTATAAATTATACAATAATTTTTTATGTCTAGAAAATGTGAATTTGATTCTGAGAATGTTTAAAAGTGAAAATGGAAGAAAGAAGTGGAAAACATTTGTGCTATAAAATTAATCAAGAGTAAACTAGAGAAGAGCAAAAGAGAGAGAGAGAGAGAGAACAATAGTAAGAATTGAAGAGAATTGGAAGCAGAAAGAATGAGTATTTGTGATGGAGGGTGGTATGTGAGATGCTAGAGAGATATTATAAGTGAAGAGTGTGGAGGCGCAATGGCCCAGTGGTTAGGGCAGCGGACTCGCGGTCATAGGATCGCGGTTTTGATTCCCAGACCGGGCGTTGTAAGTGTTTATTGAGCGAAAACACCTAAAGCTCCACGAGGCTCCAGCAGGGGATGGTGGCGAACCATGCTGTACTCTTTCACCACAACTTTCTCTCACTCTTACTTCCTGTTTCTGTTGTGCCTGTAATTCAAAGGGCCAACCTTGTCACACTGTGTCATGCTGAATATCCCCAAGAACTACGTTAAGGGTACACGTGTAAGTGGAGTACTCAGCCACTTGCACGTTAATTTCATGAGCAGGCTGTTCCATTGATCGGATCCACTGGAACCCTCGACGTCGTAAGCGACGGAATGCCAACAACAACAACAACAAATTATAAGTGAAGAGTATTGAAGACAGAGCTTCCTTGAAGAGAGGGAGCATAAAATCTAATATGACAATGTATGGTTCATTTGCTATGTTTTGCAAGAGAGAGAGGGCAAGAGGTGCTATCTTTTTCTCCTACCCCCCCTCTCTCGCCCCTCCCTCCTCCTAGATAGTACTGTTATCTTTACTGGGTTTCTGCAGAATGTAACGTGGGGAGCATCTTTTATCATTTATACCTTTCACTTGTTTCCATCAAAGGACCATAGACATGCTGGGGCATTGGCCTGATGTGTTCAGTCAAACAAATTAACACCAGTATATTTTTCAAGTACTGTACTTATTCTATTGGTCACTTCTTTTGCTGAACTGCTATGGGGAAGTAAACAAATGAAGACTGCTTGTCAAGTAACAGTGATGGGGAGGGGCAAACACAAACACAAACACACACACACACGATGTGTTAGTTTCTTGAAGCAATTTGTATGAATTTAGAAAGAAAAAAATACATAACTCATTAAATAGAAGGTGTATTTGAAAACAAATTGGTACAAATAATCTTCAAAAATCCTTTTACCACATCTATTTAATGAATCCAACATTAGCATCAATGGTTGCTTCAATACAGAGTCAGACAGAAGTATTGACATGCTCGAATCAGTGCTACCATTTTCTCCTACTCCTCTTCTCTCTTCCTCTCCCTCCCCCGCTCCCTCCTCCTCCTACATAGTACTGTTATCTTTAATGGTATCATTTATACCGTTCACTTGTTTCCATCAAAGGACCACAGACATAGTGCTGATTATGGAAGACTTGAAAGATTGTATGGTGTTATGGGGGGTATCAATTGACCTCTCTTGACTACACCCCATTGGATTAAGGTCTGATGAGCTAGGAGGCCACATGTCTGGGAGAACATCTCCCACGTTGCTGATGACTCCCAGCATCATCACAATTGCTGGAAACTTAGTATGCATGACCATTGGGGCTTCATTCAGGTTTCTTTTGGCCCTGATTGAAGTTTCTCATTGAAAGAAAAAGCAAAGCATTCCAGCCTTCTTAGTGTTTTACCTTGTTTAGCCAGCACTCTGCACAGATCAAATGATTCTCTTTTGTCATATCCAACATAAACTGACACCTCTGCATTTCATACGACATGTACCAGATGTTCTCATGCATAACTCTTCTGATAGTGCATTCTGAAACTTTGAGCTTCTTTGCAATGGCTCTGATTGACATTCCAGTGTTTTATAGATTATTTCTTCGACATTTTGTACCATGTTACATGTTCTGATGGTATTAGAACTCTGTGCATGCATTTTGCATTTACCTGCTTTCAGTGCTTTTTGAACTTTGACAATGAAGGATCAGGAAGAGAACTATCTCTGTATACCATGCTGCAGGCGATGATTACTGCATGCTTTTTCAATTGCTGAGTCAGTCTGATGTCTGACATTATTTATTGGAAAAGTTAAGTAAATAGTAGGCGCAGGTGTGGCTTACAAAGAATAAGTCCTGGAATTAATTTGTTTGACTGAACTGGAGAAATAGTTGCAACAAATCATCATTTTAACATACACCTTTCCATGTATGCACATGTTGGAAAAAATTTGCTGAGGTAGATTTTTTTTATAGCTGGATACCCTTCTTCTTGCCAGTCCTTGCTTGTTTCCAAGTAAGATGATATTTCCCCATGACCACACATATTTTCACAGAAAATTGAAAACAATGGACACTATTTCTATAACATGACACTCACTCACAACTATCACAATGTCAAGGCAAAGAGGCAATAACACAAACACACACACGCATGCATGCACACACACACATATATGCACGTGCATGTGTGCATAACAAGCCTCTTTCAGTTTCCATCTGCCAGATCCACTTACAAGGCTTTGGTCAGCCCAAGGCTATTATAGGAAACACTTGCCCAAGGTGCCATGCAGTGGGGTTGAGCTAGAAACTGTGTAGTCAGAAATCAAACTTCTTACCACATAGCCATGTTGCTATTGTTTTTGTTATTGAACTTTGTGTTATCCCTGGTGAAGTAAACCTAAGATCTACGTAAGGATCATCTTATCTTTAAGATATGATGATATAATATATACATGACTTTATTCTCCTCAATAAACGTGTCTCATTCCATTTGTAATTACACAGGATGTGATTTGAGGGAAGAATTGCCAGTTATTTCTAGGTCTACCTATCATATAGAGAAGAGTTTTTCAAACTAAGTGTCATAAAATTAAACAGGTGTGTTGTGAAATTATTCAGGTGTGTGATAAAATTAATTCTAAGTCAGAATATTTCTACATCTACAGCTTAAATTGAAATATATTAATTACCTATACTGATCATACATGGTTAGTCTCACACAGAAGGTTATATACACTCTGTTTAATATGGCTATATCATATCTTTTATCTTTTAGCTTGTACTTGATTCTATCATTGGACTGCAGCCATGCTAGGGCACCAGCTTGAAAGTTTTAGTCAAATAAATCAACCCCAATACTAATACTTACTTTATTGATCTTTCTTGCCAAACAACTAAGTCATGTGGACATGAACAAACTAACACCATTGTCAAATGGTGGTGAGAACAAATACGAACACACACATATATCGTAGGTTTACCTACTGTTTCCATCTACCAAATTAACTCACAAGGCATTGGTTGGGCTGGGGCAATAGTTGAGGACACTTTCCCAAACTGCCATGTAGTGGGACTGAACCTGAAACCATGTGGATACAAAGTGACCTTCTTAACTACACAACCATGCCTAAAAACAAATACTGCCTTGTCTTATTTTTAGAGAAACAAAAGTAAATTTGAGTCACCATCCTTGACAAGTTGTAAAGCACTGGCATAAGAGCTTAGGCTTCACCATCTGCAGGAATCTGAAAATAATTAACTGAAATTGTGTATACATATATATATGCTTACATATATGTATACAGATATAAACATCTACATATACCTTTATACATGTGAATACACATTAATATCAAACAGTGAGAATGTGTGCTCAAACCCGGATTAATGGATAAATATTCTTTATTTGTGGGTTAACAAGGCTACCACTGGTTTCATGCAGAGAGGAATTTTTCAGTAATTATCAAACCTGACATATGGGACGTTGATACTCATCTACATTTTGGAGTATTCTCATCCAAGATGGAGGTGAATACCAACATTCTCTGTGGCAGGTTTGATAATTGTTGAGAAATTACTCTTGGAAAGAAACCGATGGTAATCTTGTTAACCCATAAATAAAGTATATATTGTTTATTTTC
>NC_142941.1:38180296-38200439 GCF_046866305.1 Octopus bimaculoides | reverse complement strand
TATTTCAATGGGTAGGTGAGAGAAAGGAATATGGTCACTGAGGAATTTGTATGTTAAGAAGCATTTGGAATTTCTCTATAAAAAGATTCTCCTTGTTGATTCTTTCTTGTGTAGAGATTCTGTCTTTACATTGATAGAAAGGGAATATAAGAAATTTAGGGTTTTTGTTACTGGCGCAAGAGTCTATGTGGCCACTGAGTGGAATTTGGTGGTGTTGTGGGAGATTTATTTGTTCTTTACGGACTGCTACACAAAGGGTGGGGGTGGGGGTCATTTGTCCGATATAGTTGTGTTGGCAACCTGCACCCTTTGTAATCCTCCCTATACACATCTATATTAAAATATGCTTTCAGTTTACCATTCTGCCTTATTATTATTTTTCATTTTACTATATATATATATATATATATATATATATACACACATATATGTGTATTATTTATATTATATGATATATATATATATATATGTACACACACATACTCACATGTATATATATATATATATATATATATATATATATATATATAGAATAGAGTGGGAAAATTTTGGTATATTTCTCTTTCTATGTTAGAAGTGTTTCATTAGAGGATAAGAGTTACAAAGATGAGCATGCAGAAAAATGTGTAGAAATTCCTATCCTTAACTCATCAGACAAAGGTTCAATAATAAACAATGTATACATGCAGATGTGCTTCACAAGGACACAGCTTCGATTATCAACCTTTACATACGCTGCGTGAGTGTGTGTGTGTATTTAAAAACATATATTGTTTTTCTGTGAAGTTATATATAAAAGCAATTTCACTTTAAACTGAGATATTGCTCAATATTTTTTAGTAGGCACAGGAGTGGATGTGTGGTAAGTAGCTTGCTTACAAACCACACGGTTCCGGGTTCAATCCCTCTGCATGACATCTGGGGCAAGTGTCTTCTACTATAGCCTCGGGCCAACTAAAGCTTTGTGAGTGGATTTGGTAGACGGAAACTGAAAGAAGCTCATCATATATATGTATATATATATATGTGTGTGTGTGTGTATGTTTGAGTGTCTGTATTTGTCCCCCTAGCATTACTTGACAAACGATACTGATGTCCCCGTCACTTAGCGGTTCGGTAAAAGAGACAGATAGAATAAATATTAGGCTTACAAAGAATAAGTCCCGTGGTTGATTTGCTCAACTAAAGGTGGTGCTCCAGCATGGCTGCAGTCAAATGACTGAAACAAGTAAAAGAGTAAAAGAGTAGAGTAAATATCTATTAAGTTTTACCCACCAAACTTCAGCACTGACTCTCAGGTTTCAGCTTAGAAGCTATCATCAGAAAGAGTGATGATGACTGATGAGCTGAAATTTGAAGTCATGTTCAAAAGTTTTTTTTAATTGAATAATTTATTTGATTACCAAGTATAGCTGCATAATAAGAAATTTGCTTCTCAAACAGATGGCTCCAAGTTCAGTCCCAGGTTCAATATATATATATATATGTATATATCCATGTGTGTGTGTGTCTGGATGTACTTAAGTGTGTGTGTCTTTGTGTTTGTGTTTGTCGTCCATCACAGCTTAAAAATCAGAGTTGGTTTGCTTACATCCCCCAAAATTTAGTGGCTCAGCGAAAGAAAGTGATAGAATAAGTACCAAAGTTTAAAAATTCATACTTCAGTTGATTCATTCAGCTAAAACCCTCCAAAGTAGTGCAACAGCATGTTCCCAGTTCAAACACTGAAACAAGTAAAAGACAAAAGATATATACAGATACCAGACACACAGACACAGACACAGACACACACACATGCACAAACACACACACTCATATATGTATGTATGTATGTATGTAGCATGCATGCATGCATGTACATACGTATGTATGTATGAACGTATGTATGCATGCATGTATGTAAATGTACATATACATATATATTCTTTTTTTATATTTGTTTCAGTCATTTGACTGCGGCCATGCTGGACCACCGCCTTTATTTGAGCAAATCGGCCCCAGGACTTATTCCTTGTCAGCCTAGTCTCTTTTGCAGAACCACTAACTTAGAGGGGTGTAAACACACCAGCATCAGTTGTCAAGCGATGTTGGAGGGGGGGGGGACAAACACAGACACACAAACACACACACACACACATACATATATATATATACATATATATATATATATATATATATATATATTTATATATATACTATGGGCTTCTTTCAGTTTCCGTCTACAAAATCCACTCACAAGGCTTTGGTCAGCCCAAGGCTACAGTAGAAGACACTTGCCTAAGGTACCATGCAGTGGGACTTAATCTGGAACCATGTGGTTGGTAAGCAAGCTACTTACCATACAGGCACGTGTGTGTGTGTGTGTATCTCTCCTTCTCTCTCACTCACTCTATTCATATATCACACACACATATGTATGTACATATACAGGGTGCAGTGAATAAATGGTTATCTAAATTACACAAAAATGAAAATAACACATGACATCTCATTTCAACAGATATATTTACCAAAATTACATAAAGATATCGTGAAATACTAAAAAGTAAATTTATTCAATTAAATCCATTGGCTTCAATCATGGCCTCCAGATGACTTTGTAGTACACCATGTAATTAACAAATTTCTAGCAGAGTGAATAACGTCATGGTGCTGTTTTTCTCACAGACAGTGCCCAACTGACCCTACTATACTGCGTAGTGGACAAAATAAAAAACAAACAATGTGCATGCGCAAAACTAAAAATAGAATATGGCAACAATTTACCCATCATGCCCTGTATAAATGTATATATATATATATATATATATATATGTATGTGTAAATATATATATATATGAAAATAACTATGGAATATAACAAATCTTGGAGATTTTTCTCAATCAGAAATGTTTTAGTTTTTGCAATAATGCCACAATCTAAATGAACAAAGCATTTAGATTAGATGCAACCTGATTCTCAGATACAATGAACCATCTAATTACTAATCTTCACTGAAGCTACTTAATTTTGTTCATCTAACAGGAACTAGTGTTTGTTGTCAGTGCCAATTGGCCTCAGCTTCCATAGAATAGTTCGTGTGAGGGAAGTGCACATATGCAAATATCAACATATACAATACATGCATGAATACATACAAATATATATATATATCTACATATATATATACACAGATATTGATGTATATACATATTTTCATGCATATATATATATATATATCTATATATATACACACATATATATATATATATATATATATATATATATATATATATATATATATATATATATATATATATATACATATATATATATATATAGATACACGTGTGTGTCAGCGTGTGCATCTGGGTGGTGTGTGAGTGTATGTGTGTGTGGGTGTCTTCATGCAAATATATATGTTTATAAATACACACACACACACACACATGTATGTATGTATGTTAATATTTATGCACAGATTGTAATATACACTCATACACTTTCCTATAATTAGAAAAAATACATAAATATAAGAAACTAATTCTTCTTTATTGCCAATTTTTAATTAATTAAAACCATACACTTATATGTGTGTATGTGTATGTATGTGAGTGTATATATACATACACACACACACATATACTATATACATATATATGTAATTATATATATATGTATATATATATGTATACAGATATATACAAGTATATATTTTTGTCCACATGTATTTATATGTACATAGATAAGTATGTGTGAATGTGTGTATGTGTGCATATTTGTGGTGCTTGTATGAAGGTATGTGTTGGTGTCTGTGTGTGTGTGTGTGTGTATGTGTATGCATCTGTCTTTCTCTATACTATACAAATCAGGAAAGCATTATCCATGGCTGAACAGAGAAAGGCACTGATACATAAGAAAAACAGATAGCCACACACACGTAAATATGAATGTAAATATATATATATATATGTGTGTGTGTGTGTGTGTGTGTGTGTGTGTGTGTGTGTATACAAATTTATATATATATATGTGTATATATATATAGATATGTTTATATATATATATGTATGTACATAAAAGGCACCATTTCGAGCGTGGCCGTTTTCGTGCGGGTGACACGTAAAAGCACCCACTACACTCTCTGAGTGGTTGGCGTTAGGAAGGGCATCCAGCTGTAGAAACTCTGCCAAATTAGACTGGAGCCTGGTGTTGCCATCCGGTTTCACCAGTCCTCAGTCAAATCGTCCAACCCATGCTAGCATGGAAAGCGGACGTTAAACGATGATGATGATGATGATATATATATATATATATATATATATATATATATCTATATATATGTGTGTATGTGTGTGTGTGTGTGTGTGTGTGTGTATATATATATATATATATATATATATATATGTATACGTATATATATGTGTGTATATATATATATGGAGAGAATTCACAAAAAAAAAAACAAAGATGAAGACAGGTAGTGTAGACAACAAAGAGATCTATTAGTTTAATGCTCGGGAAATGAAAAAGTCTTTAACATTTCGAGCCTACGCTCTTCCAGAGAAAGGAGTGTGTTTGTGTATATACATACATACATATATATATATATATATATATATATATATATATATATCGATAAGGAGCAAATATTCAGGAGTGAATATTTATATAGATATTATGATTGTTATTATCCAGGGTAATATAAATAGTTAATAATATCAACAACAATAATATAAGTAGTTTCAGGCCTAAAATAGCGTTATATAGCTATAGAATTAAAATTCATATCAATCATAAGGGCATACAAATGTGCCCGCCTGCTAGAAATAAGATTTAAAATCCTCATTTAAACAACCAATAATAACACTGAAAATTACGACAGACATTCAACAGTAGTTGGGCAAATGGGTCCCCAAAAAATCTTTTGCATACCTATACAGCCCTCACAGTAGTGAGGTGAACAGGCCCCAAAAAATCTTTCACATATCTATATAGCCCAATGCTATATATTTCTTAGTATTTGGATACATGTAGATTGTGTGTATGCATATATTAAATCCAAGATTTATTTATGCTTAACAACTGAGTGAATTTAATAAAAGCATCTAGATATGAAACATCATGAAAATTGTTCAAACTGAAGTCCTTCATGAGCAACACATCTCTCCATTTGAGTCAATACAGAATTATAGATAGTATTTATGAAATTTTGATTTACTGTCGGGTGACTTTTGTCCAACCCTGTATACATCTATATCATGGATTCTCTCGTCATGAATGACAAATGAAGGTTCAGTAAAATAATGTGTTATTCATGTTCTATGGATATGAATGTGTGCCATGAGGCCTGCTGGTGCCTTGCAAACCTCTCTAGGATCCTTAAACCTCTTGTGCCACAAAAAAGTTAATCTATAAGTAGTCTGGAGTATTTCACAAGATTCTGTAGTGATTTTACTCAGTTTAATACAAAACTTTATTGCATAGCAAACTTCCAAACATTCTGCTTGCATTTTGGATACTAGTCAGCAGTGATGAACAGTGTTTAGTAATGTGTATTTAGTGTTCTCCTTCAATCAAACTGGAATAGCTAACGTTGGCAGGTCAGTTTATTAGATATATAATAATGAAATATGAAAATTAAAATAATTTGGGACAGTTATGACTGTCTCTCCTAAAAAAATCTGAATACTTCTAGGATGCACTTGGAACTTGCAGAAGAGGAAGACTAAGAAAATCATGGAATAAAATGGTGAAGGCCGATTTGAGGATCTGGGCTTCATAGAGTAGATGAAAAAGGACTGGGGAGTTTGGCAATATTAGGTTCTCTAAAAGATGCAGACTCTGCAGCAAAAACTGAGTTCTGGAAACGCTGTGTATACTGTCCTCCACCCATGCTACAGTACCTATCCTCCCCTCCTATGTAGTATACCTGCTTCTTCCACAACCCTGGCTCCTGCAGACTACCCAGTTATGTTCTCTCTCTCTCACTCTCTCTTTCTCTCTCTTTTGTCCTCTCCCAGTCAACTGTATCATCATTACTAATCTTGCTTCTTGTCACCCTCAACTCGTTTCTTTCTGCATCCTTCTATCTTCCCCACCTGATGGCTCATTGTTCATTCACCCTTCAACCCTACCCAAATCTTAATCTTAGCATCCACCTCCTCATTCCAGCATCTCCTGCTCCCCATACAATCTTGCAAACCAGCCACCTACTTCTACTTACCATGCGCTTTTATGGGCTACCTGAGTACCTCATCACCATTATCTACCCCTTTGCAGCTCCTACTGATCATTTCTCTTTTCCCTTTCTCCAAATGTGAGTAGCCAAGCAGATCCCCTAAAAGAACCTGCTCTTATCCCATTTTCTCGTATAGTCTACCCCTCTTCCACTAACACAAAGCTGATTTCTTCCTCCCCCAGGGTTTGTATTCCTGCAAGCTGCATTGGGACCTCTATAGTGCAAATGACACGAGAAAGATCACCGAGTACATTCTGTAAAATGGTAACTTTTAGGAAAGGCATCCAACTGTAGAAAAAATTTCGAAGCAGACATTGGTGCACAACACAGTTTTTGGACTCATCACATCCTGTCAAAACATCCAGCTCATGTCAGCATGGAATATGGACATTAAATGATGATGATGATGTTTTGTTCATGCATTGCCTCATTTTTTACTTCACATAAACACATACACACACACGCGCGCGTGCGCAACCCATTGCTTTATTCAATCCTATTTTGGTTACCAGATTAATACTCTGAGAGTGCCAATTTCTTTTACTGTATTTTGATTTGCTTCACTTCACCTAAGGTCATTTTTAATTCATTTTTAATCTATTTTGCATAATTTTACCTTCACCTTTTCAATCCATCTCATTTCCAATCCATTTTTTAAATCAATTCTGATTTCTTTTCCCACTTAAAAATTCCATATTCTATACATTTATGAATTTATATTTTAATATTTTATATTCATAAATATTCGAGAAATTTATGATTTTTTAATCTCATTTTTATTACTTATTCTTATTACATACATTTTTCAACAGCTAAAGTATTTTTTCTTAATTATCTTTATCACCCCTTATTTTTTTTGTCATCTCTCTCAAATTTTTTAGTATTATTATCTATATCACCTTTTAAGATTCAGCACTTATTTCCACTTATTCTTTATCAATCACCCATCCAACTCAGTTCATTGCTCCAATGCTTTAAAGTAATTTAAATGATTCTTCCACATTTTTTTTAAATATGCAACTTCTATATCTCAGTCTCACATTCATATGGATACCCTGAGCATGCATTTGAGTGAAAGAATATTTGCATGTTGTTGTATACATCTGGAAGTCTATGTAAGTGAACATGTGTGTATGCTTATATGTATGTATATGTGAACATGTGTGCATACTTACATGTATATGCGTGTGTGTGTACATAGAAAAGAGCTGAAGAATGAAGAATGACAAGAAGACAGTTTTATGATTTTTAAAATATAGTTTTTATATTTTCACATATTTCTATGAATTTATAATTTATTGTATATTTTTATTGCTTACAGTTTTTCATCTGATAAAGAAATTTTATTTCTTCAATGTTCTATGCACTTTAACAACAATGCCAAAATGTATTAGATACCAAAATCTCATATGCAAAATACAAGATACAGCATGATATTCAAACAATACATGGATTATTTTTTGTTTGCTTGTTTAGTTGAATCTGTATAGGATCAGTAATCGCTGTGTGGTTAAGAGGCTCATTTTACAAGTATGTTATTTTGGGCTCAGTTCCATTGCACAGCAGCTTGGGCAAGTATCTTTTGTTTTCTACTGTACAGGTTAACCAATGCATTGTGAGACAATTTGGAAGATAAAAACAGTGTGTAAACCAATCATATACATATATATATATATATACTCTCTCTTTACTCTTTTACTTGTTTCAGTCATTTGACTGCAGCCATGCTGGAGCACCGCCTTTAATCAAGCAAATCAACCCCAGTACTTATTCTTTGTAAGCCTAGTACTTATTCTATTGGTCCCTTTTGCCAAACCGCTAAGTTACGGGGGACGTAAACACAACAGCATTGGTTGTCAAGCGATGTTGGGGGGACAAACACACACACACACATACATATATATATACATATATATGATGGGCTACTTTCAGTTTCCATCTACCAAATCCACTTACAAGGCTTTGGTTGGCCCGAAGCTATAGTTGAAGACACTTGCCTACGGTGCCACACAGTATGACTGAACCCAGAACCATGTGGTTGGCAAGCAAGCTACTTACCACACAGCCATTCCTACCCTGTATATATATGTATATATATATGTGTTACGTGTTGTGATCTGTAAATTTCACTATGCACCTCTCGAACAGACAGCCACGTTAATGTAGTTACATATCTATATATATATATATATATATATATATATATATAAGTATGCATATCTATCTATGTATATATTTATTCTTATATATATAAATACACACACATATTTATATATATATATACACACACTGAAGTAATCTCTACATATGTACACAAACACATACACATATATTTAGATATATGTATGTCTATATATAGGGATGCACTTGAATAAAATAGTTTGGTGTTATGTTTTGTGATGTATATAGTTTATTATGCACTGCAATATAGAAAGATGGGAATTTTGCAGATCAGGTGTGTCAATTATAAAACATGGTGATATGTGGTGTGACATATTGATTCTAGTAGGAACAGAAGTATGTAGGTGTGAAGTTAGTCTGCATGTACAACACATTTTCCCCATTATCTATAAACATTACATTTTGTCATTTTAAAAAGTATTCATCCAACAAAGCCAGATTCATGCCTAATTAATGATATTAATTTGATTTTTAACTTAGGTACATGGCAAGTTAAAATCAAATTATTACCATTAGTTAGGCATGAACCTGGCCTTGTAGGATGAAAACTTCTTAAAATGACGATATGTAACTTAGGTACATGACATAGTGGAGGCATATGGCTTAGTGGTTAGGGTGTTGGACTCATGATTGTATGACCTGGCAATCCATTGTGTTCTTGTGAAAAACACTTCACTTCACATTGCTCCAGTCCCCTCAGCTGTAGAAATGAGTTTAGCCTAGAGAGGGATGGACTCCACCAGGCTTTCTCACCCTATATGCGCTGCGTGGTTTCAGTGCCCCAACAATCCCCAAGGGGTTAAGGGACTTGTCTTGTCAACATGGTATAATTTAAGGAGGAAGTCAAAGTCAATTGTCAAAGTCAAAGTGAAGTCATATGGCCAAGTGGTTAGAGTGTTGCCCTCAGGATAATTATCAGTGCCAGCAAGGCAAACAACAATGACAACAAAGATGATGATAATAATGATAATAACATTCATAACGATGATGACAATGATGACAATGATGTCAGCAATGATGCTGAAATAGAATATCAATGGCAATGGCAATGATGACAATGACGATGATGACAATGATGACACTGACAATGACAACGAGAATGTCATTGACGATAATGTCAATAACGATGACGATGACAATGATAATGTCTTTGACAACGATAACAATGATAGCAAGAATGATGATGGTGATGATGATGATGATGAGGAGGAGGAGGAGGAGGCGGAGGAGGAGATGGGAGAGGAGGACAACGGATGGGAGGATGAAGATAGTGTCAATGATGGCAATGTTTATGATGACAATAGGAATGACATTGACAGAGTAGTGACAGTATAGGTAATGACAAATATGACAGAAGTGCTTACGCTACACTGAGCCTAGCAGGCACTATAACATATAATGAATGACAATATTTTATAGCTTGGTAATTCTGTTATATTAGGGGCAGATTCACAAGCCACGACCATGGAGTGATATATGTATAAGTAAATGTATGTATGAACATATTAAGTTTGTGTGCGTGTTTGAGTGTGTATAATGTGTGCAGAGGATATATTTATGAATATCACAAGAGAAATATTGAAGGTGGTATATAGGTGGTATATACATATATGTGAGTATTTATGTGTGTATGTGTGTGAGTGTGTGTGTGTCTGTGCATATACACATACATATAAGTATATATATATATATGTGAGCATATGTATAAATATATATTTCTACATACACACGTATACATGTACATTAATATATACTCATGCATACATACATATATATATACGTATATACATATGTATACCTATACATGAAGAGGTACATAGCTTAGTGGTTAGGGTGTTGCACTCGTGATAGTAAGATTGTGGTTTCGATTCCCAGAGTGGGTGATGCATTGTGTTCTTGAGCAAGACACTTCATTTCATGTTGCTCCAGTCCACTCAGCTGGTGAAAGACAATGATCCTAAGATGGACTGGGGGGCATTTATATACAGCACAGAATCTGGGAAACCAGCCTTATGTGCCAATTGTCAGGAAGGGCTCATGATTCTGCTTCTTGATATGTATGTATGTATGTATATATATATATATATATATATATATATATATATATATATATATATATATATATATATATATATATATATATATATATATATATATATATATATATATATATATATATATATATATGTATATATATATATATGTATATATATATATATATATATATATATATATATATATATATATATATATATATATATATATATATATATATATATATATATATATATCACATATACGTAATGTATTTATATGTTTTAATACACTATATAAGCATATACACTTTTACTCTTTTACTTGATTCAGCCATTTGACTGTGGTCATGCTGGAGCACTACCTTTAGTCGAGCAAATCAACCCCAGGATTTATTCTTTCTAAGCCTAGTACTTATTTATTGGTATCTTTTGCCAAACCGCTAAGTTATGGGGATGTAAACACACCAGCATCGGTTGTCAAGCGATGTTGGGGTGACAAATACAGACAGACAAACATATAAACACACATACATATATATATATACATACATACGACGGGCTTCTTTCAGTTTCCATCTACTAAATCCACTCACAAAGCTTCAGTCGGCGCGAGGCTATAGTAGAAGAAACTTGCCCAAGGTGTGACGCAGTGGGACTCAACCCGGAACC
This sequence comes from Octopus bimaculoides, assembly GCF_046866305.1. NCBI lineage: Eukaryota > Metazoa > Mollusca > Cephalopoda > Octopoda > Octopodidae > Octopus > Octopus bimaculoides. The sequence continues at coordinate 38,189,333 of NC_142941.1, read as the reverse complement.
ATGTGGTTCGTAAGCAAGCTATTTACCACACAGCCACTCCTACGCCTATATATATATATATATATATATATATATATATATATATATATATATATATATTTATTTATTTGCATACGTATATACACACATACATTCATACATATGCACATATACACATACACATCCACATATCTACACATAATACACACACATATGCACACACATACACAGATACATACATACATATATTTTGACAAAGAGAAAGATGGATAGACCAAGAGATAGAGTGTGAGAGAGAGAGAGAGGGACTGATAGTTTGACAGGTAGATAGAAATTCATGTATATATACCTTTGTGTGTGTGTGTGTGTGTGTGTGTGTGTATAGTATGCACATATACTAAATACACAACTACACATACATATATACATACTCACACACACACACATCTATATAAATATATATATATGGTGTGAAAGATTCAACAAGTATAATTTCCATTATGGATCTGTGGAGTAGAGGAATACACACTTAGAAATTTTGGTTTATTGGAACTTAAATGTTAAATACACAATTCATTCGATATAAAATAAACAGAGGCAGATAAGATAGATAAGCAATAAAAGGAAGTAATATAATATAGTGTTAAGTATGCACAATGTTATGTGGATGAATTACATACCATTTATTGTGTTAGTGAGATGCAATATATATGTGCATATGTGTGTGTGTATGTACATATGTATATATATATATATATATATATATATATATATATATACATATACATATGTATATATGTATACATGCATACACATACATATATACATACATATGTGTGTATGTATATATAAATATATATATATATATATATATATATATATATATATATATATATACATACACACACACACACAAATCTGTATTCTTATATACCTATATATATGCACATATATACATATGTACATATACATATATATGTGTATGCATACAGATATTTGTAAATATATATATATATATTGATATCTGTTTTATGCCTAGATATAATAAAAATGCTTTTGCATTAATCTGATAGGTTACTCTATACTTTTGTTGGGTACAAATTTATTATTCTTAAACAAGAATATTATAGTCAGTGACTTCCAAGTTTTGGCAAGTTAAGCTATTGTCAAACAGTGATGCATTAAAGTTAATCTTGGCTTCTTCCTTGTGTGGGTTTTAGTGGAGTGATAATTAGGTTTTAGGGTGGATTGTAATGGAGAGGTGTTTTGGAGTAATTTTTATTGATTAAATTTGCAGTTAAGTTAGTGTCTATAACTTATTCATGTATGTAGAACTTTGGAAGCAGGTATATATATTTAGGTGTGCTCCCTTCAGGTCATGGGATTCTTCTTTAGTGGTTCACAAAAAAAAAAGATGTAGGTAAGTTTATGATATGTCAGTAGTTTTAGTTATGTTTGACTTTACTGGATTTAACCCTTTGCTTTAGTTTTGTAAAGGTCAAAGGTTTAAAGTTTAGTCCAGTATTTGGAAACTTAGTAATTACAACTACACTCAGATCAAACCCACATAGCCAAGGAAGATTTTAACTCAGCAGTAACTTTATAAAGCCGAGATTAACTTCAATGCATTACAGTATATATATATATATATGCATACATATATATATATACATATATATATGCATACATACATGCATACATACATACATACATATATATATATATATATATATATATATATATATATACATACATATACATATATATATATATAAGTATACATAGATATATATATATACATATGAGGAAAAGTCAAAAATTATCTACACTTTTGCCCACACTACCTCCAACGCATGCATGCTAATAGTTGGTACTATTGTGGTCACGTGATCGAAGCTTGAGCCTGATCATGCCATTTTTCTTTCTGGCTTAAGCATGGCCACTCTAATAGTAATGTGCACCAAAAAGGAACAAAGAGCAGTGATCCGATTTCTATGGCTGGATGGTGTGTCAGATGCTGAAATTCATCAGAGGCTTTTAGCAAAATATGGGGACAGTGCACTACAACATAGAAGTGTGTATGAGTGGATCAAGAAATTTAAAAGTGGCCAGACAAGTGTGATGCACAAAGAGGGAGCAGAATGCCCACCAGCTTCCACCACTAACAAAAAAGTTCAGCAAGCTTCAGAGATTGTAATGGTGAACCGGTGAGTTATCATCAAAGAGGTAGCTTATTCTCTACAGATTAGTCATGGTTCTACCTATCAAATCATCCATGATGAGCTCAGTTTCCATATAGTCTGTGCAAGACGGGTGCCAAAGAGCTTATTGCAGTGCAGTAGTGCAAACGCCTTGAGGTCTGCCAACATTTACTCGGTCACCACAACAATGAGGGCAAAGAATTTTTTAGCAGAATAGTCACAGAAGATAAAACGTAGGTCTGTCATTATGAAGCAGAATCCAAAAGTCAGAGTATGGATTGGAAACCTCCTGGCTAGCCAACGATGAAGGAATTCAAGACTCAGTCTTCTGCAGGGAAGGTGATGGTAACCCTTTTTGGGGACTCAAAAGGGCCTATACTGGAAGACTACCTAGAAAAGGAGTGTGCAATCAATAATGCAAGATACAGTGCTTTGATGGTCAACAAATGGAAGCCAGCAATTCATACCAAATGCCGAAGCCTATTGTTGAGGAAAGTTTTATTGTTGCATGACAATACACACCCACACCTGGCTGCCTAGACTGTTGAAACCATTAACAATTGGGCTTTGAAGTGTTGGAACACCCTGCCTACAGCCCATATCTTGCCTCTTCTGACTATCCTATCTTTGGACCACTCGAAGATGTTTATCAGGTCATTGATTCCCTACAGATGAAGAGGTGAAGGAAGTGGTGCATAAATGGTTGCACAACCAACCGAAAACCTTCTTCTTGAATGGAATACACAAGTTTGTGGACCAGTGAACCAAGTGCATCAAAAAGGAAGAAGACTACATAGAAAAAAATGAAAAATGACATACTTGTTTATCCCTTGCTTTTGTGTAAATTCATTGAAAAAGCAAGAGTGCGCATAATTTTTGACTCTCCCTCATATATACATGCATGGTGCAGCCTTCTGGCTCGCCAGCTCTTAGTCAAACCGTCCAACCCATGCCAGCATAGAAAGCGGATGTTAAACGATGATGACAATGATGGTACATGCATAGATTGTTAACATATGTGCTTACTAACTCATAAACTTATATACACACATATATACATACATATGTACATACATACATACATATATATTCAGTGGTACCTTGACTTACGAGATTGATTCATTCCGTGACAGAGCTCATAACTCAAATTCCTCGTATGTCAAATCAAATTTCCCCATTGAAATGAACTAAAAGGCTATTAATCCATTCCAGGCCCCACAAAAAACACAGCAATTTTTTTTTATTATGTGTTTCTAAATAAGAAAAGTGTACTTATAAATAACGAATATTGTATAAAAAAGCAATACAATAGAATGTACTACAATAGACTGGTTTTATTAAGTATCATGTACATTTACCTTGGAGATCAGACAACTAGATGATGCTGCCAGAGGGGGGGGGGGGAGAAAGGCTGTACTGAATAACTGAATCTTATTCGCTGATTTTTGCCCTTTTCACCATGCTTTCTCACTTTTATCAGCAAGAGTTTTCGATAAAAATCTGTCCAATAAGGTCTGTTTCATCCTCACTCTCAGAGTGTTTCTGAAACAAGTTAGGCAAGTGTCATTAAATAGTGTAGTCGCATGCGCTGTTGCAATTTTTTCTGCTTGTTTCTTTTGAATAAAGTCTGAAAGTGTCTCTCACATTTGCAACATTTCCTTAATCGCACTTGTAGAGATAACCTCTGTCTCCTCCACGTCACCTATTTCCTGCAAAACCTCCATGTGCTGCTGCTGCTGCTGCGTCTGTATCTCCCTTAGCTCTTCCATTGTCAGTTCCTTGGAGTGCTCCTCAATGAGCTCATTGATGTCACCTTCCTCCACGTCCAGGCCCATGGACCTGCTGAGGGATACAATCTCCACCACTACTGCTACTTCGGGTTCAAGTCTGTCAAAATCCATTTCAGACACAACCTCAGGCCACAGCTTCTTCATGCAGAGGTCAAGGTCCTCTTTGTAACACCCTGCCAGGCTATATCAATAATTCTAAGGCATATCACATTGTTATAGTGATCCTTCCAGAACTCTCAAAGCAGCATCAGGGCAGGTGCTTGGTGAAGAGCTTCTTGAAGTTAGAAGTCTCATGCTGGTCCATGGACTGCAGGATAGGGTGATGTTGGGTGGAAGGTAGAGAACCTTTATAATCTTGAACCCTTCGAGGATATCATCTTCAAAGTTAGGTGGGTGAACAGGTGTATTGTCCAGGATGAGAAGGGGTTTCGGGGGTAGGTTATTTTCTTGGAGATATTTCTTAACATCAAGACTAAAGACCTAATTCACCCACTCCACAGAGCACTACCTGATGACCCACGCCCTTGGATTTGACCTCCTTATAACCTGCAGTTTTTCTTTCAAAATCTTGGGGTTTTCTGAACAATAAATCTTAATCTTGCAGTCGCCGCTCGCATTGGCGCACAGAAGGAGGGTTAGCCTATCTTTCATGGGTTTGTGACCTGACATCCTTTCCTCCTCTGCCATTATATAAGTCCTCATTGGCATCTTCTTCCAAAAAAGTCCTGTCTCGTCACAGCTGAAGACTTACTAGGGGATGTAGCCTTCGGCTGCTATAATTCCAGCAAAAGTTTTGAGGTAATCCTCAGCTGCCTTCATATCCACTCTCACTGCTTTACTGTACCTGATAAGGGGGTGAATGCTGGTCCTCTTTTTAAGATTCTCAAACCAGCCTCAACTAGCTTTAAACAGCTTGCCCGATGCCTCATCTGTACAAGTGTCTGGGGTCTGTTGCAACAAATCAGCATAAATAGCTCATGCATTCTTGTAGATTATAGCCTCTGCCATGGTATCTCCTGCAAGCTGCTTCTCCATCAATCACACTATCAGCAGCCTCTCCATATTTTCATGGATAGATATCCGCTGTTTAAAAATTATTTTAATGTCCTTGGCTGGTGTTATAGCCTTTATCAACTCCTGCTGCTTCAGTATGGTACAAATCATAGAAGTGCTGCACTCGTGCTGCTTTGCCATACCAACTACATGCACACCTTGATCATGTTTTCCACTAATTTCTTTCTTTAATTCGATGCACATCATCTGCTTCTTCTTCTCACCACTGTCCTTCGCACTCACTTTCTTCAGACCCTTGGTTGGGAAAACGAAGTTTTGCAAAATAACTGCAAGCACAGTTGCGAGCACAACACTGATGCTTCTGTAGCATGCAATGACTAAGTAAGCATTTTACCACCCATCTAACTAACTATCCACTAATGATCTTTGCACTTGCTAATACACATGTCTGTCTAGCTATTAATCTACTAATGATCTTCGCACTTGGCAACATGTATACCTGTCTAGCTATCGAGTGAGACACAGGATCCTGGGCTGATGTTATGGTGTTCACTGTGGCGTTTGCTACATTAACTAGTGGTGGGGCATCTGAAGCTGGGTCATAACCCAAATTCTAGCTCACAACTGAAAGCAAAAAATCAGCCGAGAGATGGCTCATATCTTGAAAAACGCGTTAGTTAGGACACTCGTAAGTCAAGGTACCACTGTATATATAGGTATGTATGAATATATGAATGTATGTATGTATGTATATTTCAATAAATAGATAGGTGGCCAGTTCTGAGTGAGAAAGTGACATAAGCAGTCATGTGAGCTGGCAGTGAAATATAGGAAGGGATGAGTGATTAAGAAAGGGTAAGAAAAAAGAATAACATACGAAGCAACATCCTTTTGTCAGTAAAATAGCCACGTGTGCCTGTTTGTGAAAGCCTCTATTAGCTGAGTTTGAGCTTACATTTTTATTGCAACTACAAGTACTGATGTTAATTCTCAAGTTTATAAAATATTTTTTTCTTTTTGTTTGGTTTGTTTAAGTGATTGCATTTGTGTTGAACAGTCATCTTTTTGTTTATATTTCACAAAGTCGGTATTCATTCTCAGTTGAATTTTATTTCTTCAATTGATTGAATTATACTTGCAATCATTTTTGTAGTTTTACTTTTGTTTATTTATTTATTTAAATATTCATTTTTATTTTCTTCCTTGGTTTACATTTTCAAACACTGACCTAAAGTATTGACAGGAACTAGGAAAGAAACCCAACGAGTAGAGAAAATAAGATAAAATTGCCGATAGTACACAGCAATGTAAGCCTAAATTTGGAAAGAATTGTGAAAGCTAGCTTTCTTTTGTATTCCCAAGTGTTTATATTTACTTTCCATTTATTTAGTGTGTTTTTTTTTGCAATTCTTTATATTTTCTTTTCACATTTTTGTTTTGCATTGTTTTCTGCTAATAGAAAACAACCTTTTTATATGTCTCTTGCCACCAGTGTGTCTATCTCCACTATATGCGTATATACACGTACATGTATGTGTGTATGTGTGGGAGTGCATGGAAACATCTGCAAATAGAAACGCTGTTTAGTAACAAGGCATTCGAACTGAGAAAACAAACAAACTGATTATTTCTTCCACAAGAGATTAAATTAAGGAAGGTCTAGTCAAACATACAACACTTTCAGGTGTTCTTTCTGGATTCTTTTTGATCTGTGTAAACTCCATAATATGCAATTCCATGTACAATCTAATGAATGTTAACATTTACACATTACGCTTTCTAAAATTGCATTCTTACAATATCCTGCAACTGTTCTTCTACCCTTTTATTACACATTTATACGTTTCTGTCTTTGAACTGCTGTCATGCTTATTTTAAGTCTGGTACTGGTACTGGTGATATATTTTGTGAAGGTGTGTGGCCTAGTGGTTAGGCTGTTGCACCCACGATCACAAGATCATGGGTTCAATTCTGTGGTTAGGTGGTGCATTGTATTCTTCAGTAAAGCATTTCATTTCATGTTGCTCCACTCCCCCTTTCAATCAGGGGGGAATGTTGGGGAATGTCATTTGAAAGCTAAAACAATGCAAAAATGCATTGAGAACTGCAATATGTAACAATATCCGAGAGCCTGGTCAGTCATGTGATCACATGACTAGTGATATTGGTTGCATTTTGATGAGCCACTAAGTTATAGTGACATAAATAAAGCTTACACCAGTAGTGAAGTGTTGAAGAGACTAATATAAAGACATGAGCACATGCAGCACTAGCACACACACACACATTCACACACTCACACACACACATACACACACACACACACACACACACACTCACACCCATGCATACATATGGTAGATGCAGATGTGGCTGTGTGGTTAAGAAGTTTGTTTCCCAGCCACATAGCTTTCAATTCAGTTCCATTGTATGGTGCCTTTGGGTAGGCGTCTTCTACTATAGCCCTAAGCCAGCCAAAGTTTTCTGAGCAGATTTGATAGATGGAAACTGAAAGAAGCAGTTTGTTGTATGTATGTATGTGTGTGTGTGTGTATGTATGTATGTATGTATGTATGTACTAAAAAGGAAAAATTCAATTGTTACTAATTGTGACTGAGGGTGCAGGGTAGCATCTACCTTGCTAGAAATAAGAGCTGAAGAATCTTTACAGTCACAAGGAAGCACATTTTCATATACTGACAAGAGAGATAACCACACCACAGTGAGTGAGATCACTATACTAGTTTAGTTTTGTATATATATATATGTATGTATGTGTATACATACATGAGTGAGATTGTGTGCATGTTTATGCCTCCTCATCTTGACCTAACTTGATAAGTTGTAAGTGGTCGTTGGCAACAAGAAGGGCATCCACCCATAAAAATATTTGCTTTAATGAACTTCATCCAACCCATACAAACGTGAAAAAGTGAATGTTTATACAATGATGATATGATGATACACACACACACACACGCAAATATATGTATATATATATATATATATATATATATATATATATATATATATATACATACATGCATATATGTATGTATGTATAAATACATGGACACAAACACACACACATATAATTAAAACCCAAAGCCAGATGGTTGCAAAGCAAATTTCATACCCAAACAGGCATCCATTTATTTATAATTGATTTATCAGGACACTCAATAAGAAACCAAAAGACAATGCACTATCGCTTTTAGTGCAAATATATCTAAGACAAGCTCAGGTTCTATGTTATATAATGCCTGTTTTAAAAGGTTCATATTTAAATTAAAATCTTTCATCAGAATTATGTGTAAGAACTTTCATTCAGATAGGCCCCAAACAATTTAAAAATGAAAATCTGGTTTCTTACTAAATTTCTCCCAAATTCCTGATCGATTTCAAAATTAATTGAAATGCATTGGCAGTGTATTTTATCAGAAATATGGTCAAATATGCTTGTTATTTTGCTTGTGAAACAGAAGAAAGGAATTGAGTGAGTGGCTAGTTGAAATAAGAGAAAACAAACCATTTCTCTTACACTCAGCCCAGCTAACATTTCTTAGAAGGATAGTCACTTGATAAAAATCAGATCTGTTAATGTTGATAAAATTAAAGGGTATTTTATTTCTAATTAAAAGAAATTACAGGAGCAATGAAAGTTGAAAGCAATTTCAATTATATTCCTTTATCATTAAAGATCTAATCTTTAGAAGGCAGCCATTTCTGCAGTGGTATGGACAGTCAAGCAGTTCGAGTTAATTCTTGAAGACAAAATTTTAATTTTATAAAAAAGTAAATAAATAAAAACTATACAGACACTTATGAATCATAAATAAAGCCTGCTTCCAAAAGAATCAAATTCAGAATATTAGACATTGCTTCAAACAACTACAAAACCCTTTTAGATAAACTTTTAAAAGCAAGTTAGTTGGCTAATGTGTGTAAGAAGGTTGTTACTAGGTATTTACTTATATTCTAAAGTGAATCGAAGAGGTTGTTTTTAAAACATATTTTTCTTCCCAGTCACATGATACTGGGTTCAGTTCCACT
>NC_142941.1:38175296-38177796 GCF_046866305.1 Octopus bimaculoides | reverse complement strand
TATATATATATATATATATGATATATATGTATACATACATACATACATATATATATATAATATGTATGTGTATATTTATATTATTGATATATATATATATATTGTCAACCATATCTTTAAATTTCATTTTATTTTTAACAATAAAAAAAAACAATATAATTTCTGAAGTTAATGGCTTTATTTAATCTAACCCGTTTTCTTTGCCTAGATGCTGCCTTGCTTTTAAACTAATGTTAGGGCCCATGCGATATTTTATATGCTATTAATATTGTGTGGTATAGAAAGATGCTTTGTTGTTATGAGGGAGCATTAGGGGTTTTTTTTTGTCAAAGGTATTTCTGGTTGTTGTTTAACCTTGATAGGATCCTCTTTGAACAGACTGAGGATCAATGTCATTCCAACCATGATCATCCTACTGAGTATTTTATATCTATGACAACATCAAATGTGATGTCTTACTTTTTCTTGAAAAAAATGGTAGGATAAGATTTGAAGGAGACTTGGTTGCTATTTCTAGCAAATCTGGTGGTTAGGAAATTGAGCTTACATTAACCACTACATCATGGGTTCAGTACTTGGGTCAGGTAGTGTCTGTGAGCAAGACACTTCATTTCACTTTGTTCTAGTCTATTCAGTTGTAATGAGTAACAGTTGGATGCTGGCGAAGCTCTCATTCCCTCTGGCTGTCACATCTTGGATGGACTACTGGATCAAGTGTGAGGAGATTTAGAGAATGTCTACGTCTTTTGTGACCAAAGTGGTACCTAAAAACATGCTTCTGACTGCTAAATCACACTCCCTCAATGGTGATGTTTAGCTACACTTTTTAGAAGATCAAGTGACCACTTAGATGCAGAACCTCTGTTGGCTCACTAAGCATATGTTGTTTGTACAGGAGTCAATGTTTAACAGTTTAATACTGTGGCAGTTTGAAAGTGTTTATCATTAGGTTTTTGTTATTGCTGCTGTTTTTGTTGTTGATATTGTTGTCAATTAGCCCCTGACCCATCCATCAGGTCTTTATTTAGGAGATCCCTGATTTGAAGTATTCCAGTTGTGACCATCTCATCTTATGATTATCATCATTGTGATTATTATTAAGGTTATAAGCTGGCAGAATTGTTAGCACACTGGACAAAACTGTTAGCAACATTTTGTCCATCTTCACATTCTGACATTTTGCCAGAGTCGACATTACCTTTCATACTTTCAAGGTCATCATCATCATCATCATCGTTTAACATCCGCTTTCCATGCTAGCATGGGTTGGACAATTTGACTGAGGACTGGTGAACCAGGTGGCTACACCAGGCTTCAATCTGATTTGGCAGAGTTTCTACAGCTGGATGCCCTTCCTAACGCCAACCACTCCAAGAGTGTAGTGGGTGATTTTACATGCCACCGGCATGAAGGCCAGTCAGGCGGTACTGGCAACGGCCACACTCGAAATGGTGTTAATCACTGGGGTCGATGTAATCAACTTATCCTTTAGCCCAAAATCGTTGGCTTTGTGCTAAAATTTTAAAATGCTATGATTATTATCATTTCATCCATCTTTAAGCTGAGTTCAAATTCTGCTGAAGCCAGTCTTGCCTTTCATTCTTTCAGAGTCAATGAAATAAGTACCAGTACTGGAACCAATGTAATTGACTTACATGCTTCCTCAAAATTTCAGGCCTTGGACTTGTAGTAGAAAGGATTATTATTATTTAGGTGACAAACTGAAAGATTTGCTTGCACAATGGACAAAATGCTTAGGGAAATTTTTTCCAACTTTACATTCCGAGTTAACATGACTTTGTTTTTCATTCTTTCAAAATTGATAACAGAAATACCATCTGAGCACTGAAGTCAATGTAATTGACTTGCCCCACTCTTCAAAATTTCAGGTCTTTTGCTTATATAATTGAAAGGATTATTATTATTATTATTATTATTATTATTATTATTATTATTATTATTATTATTATTCAGTAGTTTTATTTTTATAATGTGCTTTCACTTCACTGCTGAGCGCAGCTCTGTGTGCCTTGGGTATGTGCTGTGGTTTGCTTATTATTATTATTATTATTATTATTATTATTATTATTATTCAACATTTGGAAGTTTCAGGCAAATTTCTACTGCATCACCTGCTACACCTCTGTGTTGCTGGGGTGTGTGCAGCATTGTGTGTTCTTTTTGTTGTTGTTGGGAGTGTGCAAACTCTTCCCAGTATTGTATTGCATCAATTTCACTTTTTTATGGAGTGTGGTGCCGCCTTTTGTTGTATTAGTGTTCGTATTGTGAGTTGTGTGTGTAATGAGTTGGGTCTGTAGCCTGCTGGCTGTAGTTTATTTTATTGGCTATATGCTATATTGAGTGTGTCTTGTGTTTGTGGATTGTTTTATTTAGGTTGTATAATTGAAGTGATAGTGTCTTGCGTAGGATGTGCGTTGTTCCTAGTAGGGTTTTTTTTTGGATAGTGTGTAGTGTTGTGGGTCCAGGTATAACTTCGTTT
>NC_142941.1:38145296-38170296 GCF_046866305.1 Octopus bimaculoides | reverse complement strand
GTTTGTCATTTGTCATTCAAAGAATGAAACAACAGATTGTGAACTTGCAAAACCTACCTTGACTGCACTGGTGCTAATAGGACTGTACATATTACAAATATTAGGTATAATAATGGTTTGCCATATTCATTGATGCAAGGGTCAGTTTGTTTGTTTATTTATTAATTTATTTTTACGAGAAGGTTATAGTTAATTATTTTTTTCACCAGTATATTACTGCTATTTATTTCATCAAGCATGGAAGGTAGAAAACTGAAGTCAACACTAGAGGGACAAAGCTACAAAGCTAAATATTATAATGCATTTACTTGATGCCCTTTCACTTATGCACATTCCAACTTTTCTGATAATCTCTACTACTGCTGCTGCCACTTCTACAAATAATAATAATAATAATAATAATGATGATGATGATGATGATGATGATGATAATGATGATGATGATGATGATGATGATGATAATCCTTTCTACTGAAGGCACAAGGCCTTGAATTTGCAGGGAGGGGACTAGTTGATTACATTGAGCCCCATGTTTCACTGGCACTTAATTTATAATAATAACAACAGCAACAGCAACAACAACAACAACAACAATAATAATAATAATAATAATAATAATAATAATAATAATAATATTTTCCTTATTAACCACTAACGGTTCACACACACACAAAAAAAAAGGCATGCACTGTCGACCTGCAGAAAAGTGCAATCCTATATCCTGCCAGAATTCAAATTAAGATTCTTGAGATTTGAGAAGACATGCTATCAGCAAACCTCTAGACAAGGTCGCTGCAAGCTAATATAGCATGTAATAATTTTAATAGCAATAACAACAATGATAATAATAATCCTGTCTACTAAAGGCACGAGGCCTGAAATTTGGGGAGAGGCAAGCAGTCGATTACATCAACCCCAGTGTTTCACTGGTACTTAATTTATTGACCCCAAAAAGGATGAAAGGCAAAGTCGACCTCAGTGGAAATTGAACTCAGAATGTAGCAATGGATGAAATACTGTTAAACATTTCATCCGGCATGCTAACAATTCTGCCAGCTCACCACCTTTATAATAACAATAATGATAACAATAATTACCTTGAAGTATGATATTTTCAAATTAGAGTATTATACGAACTCAAAGCCTAAAATTCTCAGACACTTAAAGCAAAGGGGTTAATAAATTCATGATCTTACCAGTTATCAATGGAAGCTTAGGAACTATGATGAAGAATTTGAGAGAAAACCTTAGAAAACTAAACCTTAATTTTGTAGTGGATACAGTGCAGACTAAGCAGCATGCTAGCAGCTTCATTAGTATATCAGGCAAAATGCTTAGCGGCTTTTTTTCCAGCTCTTTACACTCTGAGTTCAAAGCCCACTGAGGCCAACTTTGCCTCTCATATCTTCAGGGTTGATAAAATAAAGTACCAGTCAAGTACTGGGGTTGATGTAATTGACTTGCCCTCTCACTTTGAAAAATTCTGGTCTTGAATCCTGCAATAACTGGCATCACTTTCAGGGGATATGTTATGATCTCAGTTGCTTATATATCAGGAAAACTGGGTAATAGGCCTTACGGGTCCCAGGGTTAAAAAAAAAAAAGAAAAAAGAAAAACAGTGTAGAATAACTGTTTACTTGATTCTGCAAAAATCATTCAGAAAGCCTTTGATATAAAGTAAGGTCATTTATGAAACAACATAAAAGGATTTTTATAGAAGGGACAAAAAATATGCTTCTTAACCTAGGCTACTGATGGTAGTCCAAGCAGAAAGGTAATCAAACTGGTTACAACATATCATGTAACAGCAGGATGATTGTGATGATAATGATGATGATGATATTTAATTGTCACAAGGGCAAATGATGAAGGAACATTTCCCAAATAAATTACAAAAATAGCAGGAATTTATTCATAGAGCAGAATATGAGTAAACCTCCACCATTTTTGTAAATTTATCCCTGTCTTATCCCTTTATTCTCACCCATGTTCCAAATAGCGAAATGCTTATTATGAATATTATTATTAATCTTGCTATGGTCAATTTTACTTTTCATCCCTCCAGGGTCAATAATATAAAGAACTAGTCAAGTACTGGGTTCAGTGGTACTGACCAGCTATACACTCCAAACAAATAAAAGAACTGTTAGCCTAGTGTCTACATCAAAACTCAGTAACCTCATCATTATCGGCAGCAGCAGCAGTAGAGGCAATCAGAAAGGCAGTAACTTACATAAACAATAAAGCTCCAGATTGAATGCATTACAATATTTAGTTTTACAACAATAATAACACACAACAATGCCAGTTAAGACATTGTCAGATTACCTCTAAGAATGGACACGGGTACATTCAAGATAATAACAATATTATATTAGGGTCTGTAAATATGATCATTCTCACACAGCATTTGTTAACCTTGAATATTTTTATGCATGTTTTCCAAGATGTACCTAATTCTCTTTTTTGAAAAACCAAACACATTGATGTATCTCTGAATCCATGAACAATAAAGATAAAAATTTATAATAATGATAATAATAACCATTTCTAATTTAGGTACAAGGCCAACAATTCTGGAAGGAGGGAAGTGTGGTTAATAGTTGATACCACTGATCCAACTTCTTGACTGGTAACTTTAATTTTATAATCCATAGAATAATGAAAAGCCTCCGGTGTGCTAACGATTCTGCCAGCTCACCACCTTAATAATAATGATGATGATGATGATGATGATTATGATGATAATGATGACAAGTAGTATAAGCACCACCCTAAGGCTGTAAATGAAGGATACAATGTAATGATTCTTTGGGGCTTTCTAGTACATGCAGACACAACTATCAAAGCTAGTAAATGAGATATTGTTGTGAAAGATGAAAAGCAATATAATCTGCTTATTGATTGACAGGAGTATTCTTTGTGATTATAATATGTTGACTAAAGAAGAATTTGATAAGTTCAGAAAATATAAAGTTTTGCTCATTGATATAGAAAAAAAAATGTGGCATCTCAAGCAATTGTAGGAGCACTAGGAATGATCAAAAATGGAAATGACAGTTACCTGATAATGGTTCCCAGCTTACCATCAGTGCAAGAAATGCAAAAGAGTGTACAGCATATGCACTGAGATGAGAATTGTCAATGTGAGAACTTGTACCACCCATCTAATTTGTTTTTTTTTTTACTTTATTTGATTTTGTAAATGGACAATCTGGTGTGTTTATTTTAATAGCCTATCAATGTTTACAGTGAGTTTCCTTCTCCCAGGTATCAGGAAGACACTCGGTGAGAAATAGAAACAAAATTGAATGGAGAAAAACTCATAATAATAGTAATAATGGTTTCAAAGTTTGGCACAATTTCAGCAGTTTTGGACAAGGGGCCAAGTGAATTAAGTTGACTGAAGTGCTCAACTGGTACTTGCTTTATTGACCCCAAAATAATAATAGTAATAGTTCTTTTTACTATAGTATAAGTTCTGAAATTTTGTGGGAGGGAACATTAACCCCAGTGCTCAACTGGTACTTATTTCAATGACAAGATGAAAACCAAAATTCAACTTTGATGCGATTTGAACTCAGAATAGGCCTGAAATTTTTGGGGAGGGGACTAGTCGATTAGATTGACCCCGGTACACACCTAGTACTTAATTTATTGACCCTGAAAGGATGAAAGGCAAAGTTGACCTTGTCAGAATTTGGAATCAGAATGTAAAGACAGAAAATACTGCTAAGCATTTTGCCTGGCATGCTAACATTTCTACCAGCTCGCCACCTTATGAACTCAGAATATTGGCAGCATCTGAGCCCTGAATGTAATGACCCTGATGAAATGCTGCAAGCATTTTGTCAAATTCTCTAGCAACTTTGCCAACCTACCCATCCTTAATGCCAATCCATCTCTCTGAGTTGGGTAAATAGATTACATTGACCTCAGTACTCAACTGGTATTTATTTTATTGATACCCACCAAAAGATAAAAGGCAAAGTCGACCTCAGCAACATTTGAACATAAAGATGGATGAAATGCTACTCAGCATTTTTCCCAGCATGCTAATAATTCTACTACCTCACTGCCTTAATAATAATAATAATAATAATAATCCTTTCTACAGGAAGCACATGGCCTCAAATTTGTAGGGAGGTGACTAGTTGGTTACATCGACTCCAGTACTCAACTGGTACTTAATTTATCGACCCCAAAAGGATGTGAGGCAAAGTCGACCTCAGTGGAATTTGAACTCAGAACATAGAGACAGACGAAATACCACTAAGCCTTTTGCCCAGGATGCTAATGATTCTGCCAACTCATTGCCTTACTACAACTATAACTAATAATAATAATGATAATAATAATAATAATAATAAACATAATAATAATGATCCTTTCTACATTAAGCACAAGACCTGAAATTTTGGGGGAGGTAGCTAAATTGATTATATCAACTCCAGTGTCCAACTGGTACTTATTTCATCGACCCCCCCAAAAGGATGAAAGCAAAGTTGACCTCAGTAGAATTTGAACTCAAAACATAAAGACGAACAAAATGCTGCTTAATAATAATAATAATAATAATAATAATAATGATAATCCTTTCTACTATAGGCACAAGGCTTGAAAATTGGGGGGCTGGAGTGCGGCTAGTCATTTTCATCAACCCTCAGTGTTTCACTGGTACTTAATTTATTGACCCCAAAAGATTGACAGACAAAGTTGATCTTGGCCGGATTTGAACTCAGACATTTTGCCCAGCATGCAATGATTCAGCCAGCTAACCACCTTAATAATAATAATAATAGTTGCAAATTTTGCCACAAGAGCAGCAATTTTGGGGGAGAGGATAAGTTGATCACATCGATCCCAGTGTTCAATTGGTAGTTATTTTATTGGTCCTGAAAGGATTAAGGGTAAAGTTGACCTCGGCAGAATTTGAACTCAGAAAGTAGCGATGGGTGAAATACTGGAAAACATTTCATCTGATACGCTAACAGTTCTGCCTGCTTGCCGCCTTAATGATAATGATGATGATGATGATGACGATAACAACAACAACAATAATAATAATTTATTCATTAGGGTTCAAAATGCACAGTAAAACAATAAGTGCTTAACAAAGGGCTTACAAAGATACATGGGTTACGACTAACAAGTTATATGAAAAAAGAAAATGAAGGTAGGGATAGAAAATGTAATACAATTAAAGGACAAATTAAAAATTTATAAGCATACAAACAATTCCTAATTGCATAGAATAATTTTATAAATTAGACACAAAAAAAAAATACAATAGTTAAAATATATAAGCATTAATTAAATATTCTCTTGTGTTATTCAGGGCAACAAAAATGATATTTGTAACAAGAGCAGCAGAAAGGAGTTTAAAAGAAGGAATATAAAAACTAGCATTTCAACATTGGCCATGTTAACTTAGTGTCTTTAGAGTAATTACCCAGAAATAATCTGCCCATAGACAAGTCAATTCCTTTATGAAGTGGTGATGCTTAGAAATGTACATGGATTTCTTCCATAATATTGTCATGCCCCTCCTTTTCATCATCATCATCTCTTTTATTCTTTTACTTGTTTCAGTCATTTGACTGCAGCCATGCTGGAGCACCGCCTTTAGTCGAGCAAATGAACCCCAGGACTTATTCTTTGTAAGCCTAGTACTTATTCTATCAGTCTCTTTTGCCGAACCGCTAAGTTATGAGGACGTAAACACACCAGCATCGGTTGTCAAGTGATATTGGGGCGACAAACACAGACACACAAACATATACACACACATACATATATATATATATATATATATATATATATATATATATATACACACATATATATATATATATATATATATATATATATATATATATATATATATATGCACACATATATACGACGGGATTCTTTCAGTTTCCGTCTATCAAATCCACTCACAAGGCTTTGGTCGGTCCGAGGCTTATAGTAGAAGACACTTACCCAAGGTGCCATGCAGTGGGACTGAACCCGGAATCATGTGGATGGTAAGCAAGCTACTTACCACACAGCCACTCCTACGCCTACGTATCCTCAACATTATTTAACGTTCCTTTTCCATGCTAACATGGGTTGGATGGTTTGACAAGCTTCAAGACTAGGATTATATCAAGTTGTAGTGTCAGCATTCGCATGGCTTCCATGACTGGATGCCCTTCCTAATGCCAAGGGTGCTGGGTGCTTTTAATTTTTTCATGTTATCATCACTTGTGAGATCGCCAACTGACTTACAAGAGAGGAAGGTAAAAATGCTAATAGTAAATATATAAGTCCAATCACAAACACACTCACACACCACAAGCAAACAAACAGATATATTTGTTATTTTTTTTAGCTTCAGTCATTAGATTAAAGCCATGCTGGAGCAATGCCTGTCAAGGTTTTTTTAATATTTTTTTCAGTTGACCATATCTTTTTAGATCATATTATTTTGGTCTGGTGATTATTTTATAGGTATCAACTTTACTATATTGGATAGAAAAGGATAAAAAGAAACCTCGATAGACTACTTTATCAACATACACAAGTAAATGTAAGCCTGAAGAGATGTCCTTTAATAAATATTAACAGTAATGATTAAAGCTAATACATATAGGTGTGTGCTTGGCGGGTGGGAGACTTTATACAGTTGAGGAAGTACGTGTTTCTGAAACTTTAAGTAATGGAGAACTAAGTCAACTTGTTATTTGCAGCTTCATCTAGATGTGCTGAGCACAGCTCTTTCAATTGCTCTCCTCTTCATGTGTATATACATACAAGCATGCATACATACACACACATATACATATATATTCACACACACATATACATATATATACATATATGTGTGTGTGTACATATGTATATATTTATATATATACATACATATATACATATATAAATAAGTATACACACACGTGCATATATACATATATATATGTTATGTATATATGTGTAACTATCTAAATATAAATAGATTACAGTCATAGGTATGTTTGTGTGCTTGTGTGTGTGTGTGTGTGTGTGTGTGTGTGTGTGTGTGTGTGTGTGTGTGTGTGCAGGCACACAAATTTGTCTGTTTGCTTATGTATGTATGTATATGGTTATGAAAATGTAAACAAAAACTTGCACTGCAAATTTTAAATAAAAGGAGATAATTTCCTACAAAATGGTTTCATTTAAGAATTGGGTCACATGAATATTCCTAAGAATTATTGTTTGGTTCTGGTACAATGATGATGGTGGTGATGGTGGTGGTGCTGGTGTGGTGTTGGTGTTGGTATGGTGGTGGTAGTGATGCTGCTGCTGTTGCTACGAACACCACCATCAGTAGCTGCCGCAACTGTGGTGGTGGTGGTGGTTGTGGTGGTGATGCTGCTGCTACTGATGATGATAATGCTGTTGATGAGGGTGGTGATGGTGGTGATGGTAGTGGTGGTGGTGATGGTGAGGTTGTGGTTGTGATTGTGGTGGTGGTGCTTGTTTTGGTGATGCTTGTTGTGGTGATGCTTGTTGTGGTGTTGGTGGCAGTACTGGTCGCAGTGGTGGCGGCGACAGCAGCTGCAATGCCGGTGTTGGGGATGGTGATGGTGAGGGTGATGGGGATGGTACTGGTGCTGGCAGCTGGTGCAATGATGGTGATGATGGCGACGACGACGATGATGAAGATGATGATGATGACCACGATTATTTTACAATGTCTGTCATTTGTCTGTTTTCATATTTCCAGCAATCTGTTATTTTTGCTTTAAAAATATTGCAGAGCAAAGAGACAAGACTAGAAAGAGACTGATTTAGTTGTAAATCTACTTTTGTTGCAGTGTTTCTCTTCTTTATAGCTTGCTTTGATTATTTCTGTCTTCTTTCTCTGTATTACTTTACTTAGATGTCTTTATTTTCATTTTCATTACTACTAACTAGATTGGCGGTATTGCCTAATTTTTAATGGCTTAAAGTAGTAGTTGTTTCTTTTACAGCCAATGTTTATTGAAGATAGAATAGGATGGCTAGTGAAAGTTATGAGTATTCCTCACCTGTGTAAATCATTAAGGTTGAGAGTTGAGAGCTAGGGTTAGGGTTAGAGTTAGGTTTTAGAGTTAGGGTTAGGGTTAGTAGTGAATGGTGTTTTATGGAGGACAAAAAAAAAGTCTAAATAAAGTTTATGCAAACATTACAAATAACTCAAACAGTGGAATATCATTGTCATTGTTGTCGTCATCATCATCATCATCATCAACGTCTTTGTCATCGTCGTCATCATCAACATCATCATCACACCACCACCACCATCATCATCATCTCATCATCATCTCTTCATCATCATCAACCCCTGCTCATTGCCATCTGGGTCTCACAGAGTCAGTTACCCAGTTTCCTTGATGAATGAGTGACTGAGTTCACAACATTTTCTTAAGCCATTAAGAAAATAGAAGTGAAGCATTTCAAGAAGAACCCTTTGTCAGAAAGAAGGAGAGAGAGTGACAGACAGACAGATAAACAGAGAAAGAGGGAGAGAGGGGGTGAAAAGTGAGGGAGACAGAATCAGCGAGAGAAAGAAAGAGAGAGATAAAATGTCAGTTGGTAAGCACATTATCTTTTCCTGATGAAGGACAAACTATCGGAAACATCAGGCATCACTTTTGCTCCCCATTCAATAAAATTTATTTCGCTGTCTAAATTAACGAAGCTACTTTATTCTGATAGCATAGAGCACCACTAGTCATCTTGGATTCTATTGTTATAATTTGTAATTCCTTACATTATCAGCAGATGGTGACAAATGCGGAGAGAAGAGTTTGTAGCGAATAATAATAATAATAAGACCTACCAAAAACTGAGCAAGTATAAAGATCTTAAAATAGAAATTAGTCAACCTACCAAAAACTGAGGAAGGATAAAGATCTTGAAATAGAAATTAGCAAAATGTGGAACCTGAAGATTAAAACAATACCTGTTGTCATAGGTGCCCTAGGAATGATACCAAAAGGGGCTGATTGCTACCTAGCTCAGATACCAGGAAACCCCAAAATGGCAGAAATTCAAAAGATAGTGCTCGTAGGAACTGCCCATATCCTATGCAAAATATTTTCTATGTAATCTCAAATTTTAAAACAAACACATAATTCTCATATGGTTTCCTAAACATTCTCTAGAACAACACTATGTACAAAACGAAATATATGGCACCCTAGGCATAACATTAACATGAACTTATAACTTGTTGTCTCTTGAGGTCTCTGGGTGAGACTTGGAGCCAACTTGTACAAATGTAAAGCAAAAGTCAAACATAAAATAATAATAATAATAATAATAATAATAATAGTCCTTTCTACTATAAGCACAAGGCCTGAAATTGGAGAAGGGGATAGTTGATTATATAAACCACAGCACTCAACTGGTACTTTTTTTGATCCCAAAAGGATGACAGGCAAAGTCGACCTCAGCAGAATTTGATTAATAATAATCCTTTCTTCTAAAGGCACAAGGCTTGAAATTTTGCGGGAGGGGACTAGTTGATTACATCTACTCCAGTGTTTCACTGGTACTTAATTTATCGGTCCCGAAAGGAAGAAAGGTAAAGTCGACCTCAGCAGTTATAAATTGAAACTTAAAGACTGATGATGTTATTCCGTCAATGTGTGGATGCTGGTTGCTCTTTAGATTTGAATTTTTATCACATTTATTTTGAACTCAACAAAGACAAGATTGCTGTCGAAATATCGCTCAACCAATAAAATATCTATTGCAATCACATCACACTCTTCGTCTTGTCTAATAATAATAATAATAATAATAATAATAATAATTGCTCAGAAAATTTTTATTGGGAAGAGCAAGGATTTTGATGCTGAGAAAGCTGCTTTATTGAAGGCAGCAAGGGTTTTGACACTGATACATGGATGTTAAGTTTCATGGAAGAAAACCCTGTGAGATCCTCGAAAACAGGATGTTGTCTATTCTTACAGAATTTGCCAGAACAAGTGAAACCAAAAACTCTGAGAATGAAAAGTACAACAAAAATTATAATAATAATTGCTCCAGAATTTTACTGGTATTTTAATTGATTGCCTCTCTACATGGATGGAATGTGAAAATGACACCAACAGAATTTTAACTCAAGAAAGTAAAAAGCCAAAAATGAAATACCATGAAGTATTCTATGCAATGCTTGCTCCTGTTATTCTTTTTCTTTTTACATTTTAGTCGGGGGGGGGGGGGGGAGTTAGTGCCCAAAGCCCTGTAAGGAGAAGAAGATATCCTCAAAGTGGATGACTTGAATGCTTACAACAACATGGGGTTCCACTGTGCGATGAGGTTATTATTATTCTGTGGTCCTAATTACAATAAGATTTATTATATGGTGATAATGAAGAAATGGTGTTTGTTACTCTTTTACTCTTTTACTTATTTCAGTCATTTGAATGTGGCCATGGTGGAGCACCGCCTTTAGTCGAGCAAATCGACCCCGGGACTTATTCTTTCTAAGCCGAGTACTTATTCTATCGGTCTCTTTTTGCCGAACCGCTAAGTGATGGGGACATAAACACACCAGCATCAGTTGTCAAGCAACGCTAGGGGGACAAACACAGACACACAAACATACACACACACATCACATCACATACATATATATATATATATATATATATATATATATATATATATATATATATACGACGGGCTTCTTTCAGTTTCCGTCTACCAAATCCACTCACAAGGCTTTGGTCGACCCAAGGCTATAGTAGAAGACACTTGCCCAAGGTGCCACGCAGTGGGACTGAACCCGAACCATGTGGTTGGTAAGCAAGCTACTTACCACACAGCCACTCCTGCACCTAATTTTTTTGTTATGGTCATAATCATGAACACTTGAAAATACTCTGAACATAAGCCAAATAGCAACTACTGCTACTGCTGTTGCTGCTACCACTGGTGCTACCACCACCACCACTACCACCATTGCCACCACTACAACCACTGCACCACTACCACCACTACAACTACTGCACCACTACCACCACCACCACCACTACAACTACTACCACCACCAGTACTATGACCTCTACTACTACTGCTGCTGCTGCAAACGTCAATGTCAAAGACAACAACAAACAACAACAATCACAAGAAACATTTCAACAGCAAAAATAATAATAATGATAATAATAAATAAATAAATAAACAAATAAAATAACCAAACATTACAACAAAAACAGCAGCAGCATGAAGAACAATAAAATACCATTGTAGCCATTACAATAACAACAACGACAACAACAACAACAATGCAGACACCCTGCAACAAAAACAACAGTAACAATAACAACAACATTTCAGGATAAAAAGAAAATGCTCATACTCTATCAACCCAATCAAGTGCTTTGAAATGGTCAGTTTGGAAAGTTCTTGGGAGAAATCATTCCACCATGACCCCCTTCCCTGCCTTCCACCACATTCCTCGTTCACACATCCAATCATTGATGCAAAGAACATCACAGCATTATATAAGTTCCTTCTTTCCCAACATGAAATAGAACAGACACCCTAACGCGCCCTAATACCGAAACTTTGTATTAAGCAACGAGAGGTCAGAACTGGAAAATAAGATTTTGTGTGAGAATGAAGATAATTAACAACACAGCACTTCAATAACAACCACTGCAACAGTAACAGTAGTAGTAGTAGTAGTAGTAGTAGCAACAGCAGCAACAGCACCAGTAGTAGTAGTAGTAGTAGCAGGAGCTGCATATTGGCTTTATATTGTATTTCTTCTATGAGGTTTACATTGACTTTTCTAACAAATAGTCATTGTTGTTTAACCCCAGGTCAGCTTTGACTATGACCAGAGAGGATGCATAGCTATGATTGCATTGCCCACTGCTTTTCTCTCTCCCCCAATTCAAACAGATTTGGTTGCTATTCCTAGCAGGCCAAGGAACCACATCTGGAGATGCTCAGTTGTTGATAAGAAGATGATGGAGACAGTAGAAGAAAACATTAGGTAAAATAAATATGGTTTTAAATGCATAAAGCCTCCCTTTTCAAGACATTAATGTGTAATTTAAACAAGCTTTGGTTGTTATTTCTAGCAGGCCGAGAGAGTACATACAGGTTCAAATTTTAGCAAGAAGTTGATGGAGACAGTGGAAAAAGACATTACACGGAGAGTAAAGTAAGTCTTCAATGCATAAAAGACTCCCTTTTCAAGACAATTAAGATGTAATTCAGAGATTCGACTGCTATCACTAGCACCACATAAAAACCTCTTTGTTGATAAGACGTTGGTAGACACATTGGAAATGAGGTGAACAGAAAAAAATTAAATCTTTAGAGCAAAAAAATAAGCCGTCTAAATCTGGTGGTTATTGTGAATAACAGCAAACCTGAAAGATTTTTCTAGCTTTCTAAGGATTATTTTCACTAAGAACACTTAGGGGCTTAAAAAACCTCAAACTTTGACTGAGCATGGGATTTTTGTCTCTATTCTATTTATTATGGTCTGAATTCCTTTATAATTCAAATGAAAATTTTTCAGAACGATCTGTTGTTAAGCAATATCAGTTCACTAGACACGTGGTTGCAAATCTGAAAGCTGAGATAAGTGTTGCTGTAATATGGCCTCTACACATACACACACACACTACTAACTGAGCTGATTATCAAGGTGTTCCAACTTTGATGATTGAAAGGAGATACAGGTAAGAAAATAAAAC
The DNA here is from genome assembly GCF_046866305.1 of Octopus bimaculoides. Classification (NCBI taxonomy): domain Eukaryota; kingdom Metazoa; phylum Mollusca; class Cephalopoda; order Octopoda; family Octopodidae; genus Octopus; species Octopus bimaculoides. The sequence continues at coordinate 38,157,561 of NC_142941.1, read as the reverse complement.
AAAGCAAAATAAAATGAAATCACATAATAACAATGATGGATTTCAATGCTTATAACTACTGTCATCAGCAGAGAAGCAGGTTGTGAAAAATCTATCACAGAACTTGAAGTACAAGAGATTATGAATTATGAATGGCTGTATAGCAAGCAAGTCATAAGAATTGAGTGGTCTTTCCTGTAAATTCTAGTCATATCTGCCAAGTATATTTTTATACAGCTTCTGAGCTGGAATGTTTTTTTTTCTTCTTTTTTTTTTCTTTTGCCTGTGTATATGTGTGTATGTGTGAATGTTTGTTACATGTGAGGAAAAAAGACCAGAAAGAAATTATAGACAATTGCAAAGCCATATATATTCTTCTAAATAGAGAAGCTGATGTTGGCCAAGGTTAATTTAGATGCTTGGTCTGCTGGTTACGTTAACAGATCCTTACAAGTGTTTGTAATACTAGATAGGATTATTCAATAACAATATCTTTTTCACAACATACATGATTGAAAACTTGAAAACGAAACCTTGATCAGTTTTACATCATGCAAAAAACATATAAAAGAATTGATTTTGATGTTTGCTTGTTTGTTGTTGTTGTTATTTTTTGGCCCTAGGTCAATCCTAATTGAACAGACTTATGGCTTGAAGCAACTTCAGTGGTGGTCATAGCATATTTTAAGAAATATCTAGACTAAGGTTATCACATGCGTCTTCCCTTTTAAGTTTAGTAGGCATAATTTGAGTAAAATTTGATTGTTATTCCTTGCAAATTGAATGACTATGTGGAGCAGTGTTTCTCAACCATTTTTACCTATGGACTCTTTTGATTACTATTTGACTAGGTCAGACCCTCCAGACCAATAAAAATTTTAAAAAATCCTATTATATTTTTATAATTAAATATTATTAAGAATTGTATAAAAATAATTATAACAGTATTTTGTGAATCGTAGAAATATAATCTAGTTATTGCAAATAAGTTTTAACAAAAAAGTCTGGACTCCACAAGAGCCATATGGACCCTGGTTCAGAACAACTAACAATAGAGCTTCCTAGGTAAGTTTTTTTCATGAAAATGAGAACCATCTTCAGACACTAGACCTTTTGTTTAACATTGAATACATGATTCACCATTGAACAATACTCTAAATATTCCTCTATGTATTAGCCTTCAAGACCTTTATTTTACAGAATCTGGTTGTGCATTTGTGCAGATGACCACATCATAGATGACAGATATAAATCTAAATGAAGAACAAAAAGAATGACAATAAATGTTTTGCCATTAAGAAAATAGAGGATTAACATTTCAGGAAGAATCCTTTGTCAGAAAGAAAGAAAGAAAAAGACAGACAGACAGACAGAGATGTTATGGTTAACATCTTCATGTTAACCTCAACATCATAAATGGAGAAATAATCCTAAATGAAGAACAAAAAAAATAACAAAGGTAAGGATTAGCAAAAAATAAAAATAATAATGTGATTGCAAAAGATACTTGCAGGAACATATCCAAAACATTTACTCTTTGTGGCAAGACTCCATTTTCATGAAAGACATGTGCCAGGGGAACTCTGCATGGTTATTTGACTAGCTAGAAACATTGTCAAATTTCAAATTATGACTACTGAACATGAATGAGAAGAGTATATGAGATAACTTTATTCTAGGTATTTGTTAAAATATGCAATGATCACAGCTGGAGTCTCTTCCAATCATAAATTTGTTCGATCTGAGCTGATCTAGGGCTAAAAACACAACAATGACAACAGCAACAATCAAACATCGAAAGTTAGGATTTGGTGAAGAGAAATTAGGATTCTGTGATGACAAGAATAACGAATATGAGATGGGTGTGAGATAAGGGGGAAACCATCGCTATAAAATATCAGCCATAGATTGTGAGTCTGTGACAGTGTACTCGCAATAAATCATGGTACTTCAGCAACAACAAAAAATAAAAATGCCACCAGGTCAGAATTACATTTTGTGGGAGGTACAAAAGATTTTATCAATAGCCAGTACCATTTTGTACCATAGCTTAAGGAATGTGGGCTTTCAAGCAGCTACAAAACAGCTTAAACTTTCAGCTAAGTTTGTCATAAATATGACCCTGGTGGGCTTTTGGGGGGTGGGGAGGAGGGGATGAATGGGCTGTTTTTCTTTCTTTAGTATCTGGTAAATGAGCCTGAAAGAATAGAATAACCAACTATTCCTTCTCAAATGCAATTCTCATGCAGCTTTTATTTGGTTTAATAAACAAGCCTTTCCTCCGGATATCATCATCATCATTTAGCACTCCCTATTCTATACTTGCATATTTACTCACAGGGCACTAATTGGCCCAGGGGTATAGTAGGAGACACTTACCCCATGTTCCACATAATGGGACTGAACCCCAAACCACGTGGTTTGCAAAGCGAGCTTCTCAACCACACAGCCATGCCTGCACCTATGTACATTCATTATTTTTCTTTCCTTTTTTTTTATTTTTGCTATCTTTCAGTGTAATATTTATCACCTCTGTCTCCTTTCTTTGATGTTCATGTTTGTTGAACTTCTGTTTTTAGAGAACTGAAGCAAATGAAACTTTGTAATCATCAGTCAATTGGCAGAAAAATTACTGTATAACAAAAAAAAAATGCCTTGCAATATTTGTTACACCTCTTTGCATTCTGAGTTCAATCCTTGCTGAGGTCAATTTTGTATTTCATCCTTTCAGGGTTGATGAAATAGAGCAGCAGTCAATTACAGGGTTTGAAGGCATCAATTAACTCCCCCCCACCCTCAAAGTTGCTTCCTTTTGCCCAAATACCTTGAAGGGTTTTAGTGAACAGATCAACCCCAGGTGTCAAGTGGGAGGGTTGGGAACAAAAACACACACACATGCACACATACATACATATATATATAACCACATATATATATATTTGTGTGTGTGTGTGTGTGTGTGTGTGTGTGTGTGTGTGTACATATATATATATATATATTTTTAATGGGGAAGGATCGTTTATGGGATTGTCCTGGGTTTCCTATCCACAAAGGGTTTAGCTTTATGGCATATCAACAGACCCCAAAACCTGTTGGCCTAAGACCTCTTCAAAATATGGAGGGGGAAAAAATCTCATTACAAAATAATTAAGTAAAATAATAAGGGATTATCGCCCTTTGCCATTGGCTATCAATTTCTGGCTGTGCTGCTATCTTGTGGATACCAAAATGCAAGCAGGAAATTCTTAAAGTGTAAACAAGGCCTGAAAATCTCTGTTCTGGAGTTCACCACGTCCAGCGATGCCAACACCAGCAACCCCAGCTCTAACAGCAACAACAACAGGTGCAGCACCAACAACACGTGCTCACGAAAATATATTATATGTACTGGGAATTCTCTCAGGCAGTATCTTTCCAACCATAGGTCCTCCGAGTTCTGGAAAGGGGATATGTAACATTCCTGACCAGTCACGTCTGGCAACTAATAGACGATGGGGTCCCATACTCAATCTCATGGAAAATACTCAAAAACCCTACATCAACGGGACAAAGCATTGCAAGTTATGCATAGCTGAACACGTGAGAATCCTAAAAGACTCACTTGAACTGGGAAGCATCCTTAACTTCAGAATGGAGATTTTCAGGCCATGTTTACGCTTTAGGAAATTCTTGCTAGCCTTTTGGTATCTGCAAGATGGCAGCACAGCTGGAAGTCAATAGTCAATGGCAATGGGAGATAACCCTCTATTTTTTACCTTTGTTTACTTTCATAGCACCTTGGGCAAGTGTCTTCTACTATAACCTCGGGCCGACCAAAGCCTTGTGAGTGGATTTGGTAGACGGAAACTGAAACAAGCCCGTCGTATATATGTATATGTATATATATATATGCGTGCTTGTGTGTCTGTGTTTGTCCCCCCAACATTGCTTGACAACCGATGCTGTGTTTATGTCCCTGTAACTTAGCGGTTCGGCATAAGAGTCCGATAGAATAAGTACTAGGCTTACAAAGAATAAGGCCAGGGGTCGATTTGCTCAACGAAAGGCGGTGTTCCAGCATGGTCGCAGTCAAATGACTGAAACAAGTAAAAGAGTATACCAGCCCTAGGAAGGCATTTAATATGTAAATTGGTATATGCCCACGGGCATAAGGTGTAGTGGTTAAGAGTGTGGTCTACTAACCCCAAGATTTTGAGTTCGATTCTAGGCAGTGACCTGAATAATAATAATAATAATAATAATAACAACAACAACAACATTGAAAAATACCTTAAGAATGAGAACTCAGGTTCAAAATTTCCCCAAGATACCTAATGAAGGCTGGAGGGTATATCAGCCGAAACGTGTTAAAAACAAACAAGATGAGGACAAATATCCGTCAATTGCAAATAATGTAAATTTCTATATCCAGTAGCTCAAAACCGTTGTATGCGGTGGCGACTATATGAGCAATGAGTTCGGAGGTGAGAATGGGTCAGACAGGTGCTGATGAAGGGACAAAAACCCCTGAAAAATGGCATATACACTCATTACCCATTTTTGTCTCCAATCTCATTGTTTGTTTACATCTGACGTTTTGATATGAAATGTTTTAGTAAAAAATCAGTTATAATTTCTATAGAAATAACCTTAACAAAATAATAAGTATATACAGTACGTGGAAGATCTTGGCTTAGTGGATAGGGTGCAGCACTCATGATCATAAGAATGTGGTCTTGACTCCTGAAATGGGCAACAAATTGTGTTCTTGATCAAAACACTTCATTTCATATTGCTCCAGTTACTCAGCTGGCAAAAATTAGGAATCCTGCAATGGACCACAGTCCCATCCAATGGGCAATGTCTATGCCAGAGAATCCAGAAAATTAGCCTTATGAGCTTATGGATTGGGAAGTACCATCAGTCCTTATATATACAGTATATACAACAGGCTTTCACACAGTTTCCCTCTATTAAATTCATTTACAAGATATTAGCTGGTGTGGGGCTATAGTAGAAAACACATGCCAAGGTGCAGTGTGATAGGACGGAACCCAAAATGATATAAAAGCAATGCAAGCTTCTTCTCCATACAATCATACATGCATCTAAAATGACGTGTAAGAGACCATTTAAATTATTGATAATTAGCACTATAACAAACAATGAAATGGAATAATAGTTGTGTTGGTGCCAATGGTCAAAATCATAGTGGTTGGTGGTTTTGAGAAAGGATAAAGACCTTTCTTTAGTCATATAGACTCATGGGGTCGGTTTCCCAGTTTGTGTGGTGTATATAAACCCTCCTGGATGGGACACTGGTCTATTGCAGGATTACTCACATTCGCCAGCTGAGCTGACTGGAGCAATGTGAGAAGAAATGTTTTGCTCAAGAACACAATGTGTCACCCGGTCCAGCATTTGAAACAATTTCACAATCATGAGTCCAACAGCCTAACCACTAAGCCACATGCCTCCCCAATGAGGGTTGGCTATCAGTGAAATATTTGTTCTGATTCAATGTAGTTGCACTGTAGTTCTTTCATCTTTCATTTTTTAAGGGTTGATGAAGAAAGATGAACCAATTTGCTGCAGCAGACTTCACTCCTTGTTCTAGCCATTATATCCTGAATGTTTTGCTGGGTCAAAGGTTTGAGGGCCACAAAAAAGATATCTATATCTGCTCACAACTACGTAAGCATCTGAAACAATTAGCAAAAGAATGGTTCATACTAGTAAACCAATTTTCAGTGGCGGCGGTGGTGGTGGCGGCGGTGGTGGTGGCGGCGGTGGTGGTGGCGGCGGTGGTGGCAGCAATGATAATGTTGGAAGCTAGTGGCAGTGGCAGTGGCACCAGAAGTGGTGGTGGTGGTGGCTGTGGTCAACATAGTGGTAGTTTGTTGTAGTGCTGGTGATGGTGGTGGTAGTAGTGGCAGTGGTGGTGATGGTATTGGTGGCAGTGGCAGCAATGGCAATGGTGACTGCAACAGCAGCAACAATGGCAGCAGTAACATCATCATCATCATCATCAGCAGCAGCAGCAGTAGTAGTAGTAGTAGTAGTAGTAGTAGTAGTAGTAGTAAAGGTGACAGATGATTACAGCAATCTTTTGTTGTGATATAGAATTTAAGTCTTTGCAGAAATTAATATGATAGAAACACAGTGTACGAGACATTATATATTTTATCTTCTTTAGGTATCAGTTTCTACTAATTCTGTAAAAATTGCATCTTTATACTGGGACTATTCAGTGGCTACATCTTACAGTCATATTTTATATTTTATTACATACAATTCCAAAAAAAAAAAAGTGTTACTAGTTTTAAAGAAATAGTAATAAAAGACTATTTTTGCTGAAAACTCAGATACTAAAAGACAAGACAAAAACAAAAATAAAAAAGAAAGATTTCAAAAAAGAAAACAACAAAAAGTGGCTGGTGTGTTCTTTGATTTAATTTTCCCACAGAAACCATTCCATCCATCTACACTTTGCATTAATTTGCGTTTTTTTTTTTTATTGATATTTGTAGTAAAAAAAAAAAAAAGAAGCAGAAAAAGTTAGAAAAAACACCAATAAAATATCATTGCTTTCCATCTTTGATCTTAAGTAAATTTTCACTTTTAAGAATGGTTTTAACAATTGTTCTTTTGATTTCATATTACTTTCTTAGAAACACACCCAAAATCTTATTAATCATTCGCAGAATAAGGGCCAGTATACCTCTAAATGGTTATAACTAATAACAGTTGTTGTTCTTCTTGTTGTTGCCATAGTTGTTGTTGTTGTAATTGTTTTATTGCTGCTGCTGTTGTTGTTGTTTGTCTGTTGTTATGGTACGTTATGATTTAGCCCCAGGTCAACAATGATCGAACAGACCTATAATCAAAGATTTTCCAGCCAGCAATCAGCAGTCAGCACTGACCATCCCGTCTTTTATTCAAAACAGTGTATCTAAAGACTAACATTATCTAATGTTGTCCTGGATAATTTTTTCAGAGTGGTGGCAGTGAAAGTGGTGGTAGTGGTCATAGTAGTGGTGGTAGTGGAGGGGGGAGTGATTTTTGGGAGATTTGGCTACTATTTTTAAAGCTAGTTGAATGCCTAGGTCAGTGGGTTCTGAGCCAGGGTCTCTATGTCCTCTTGGGGGTCCATATAAGTTTTTGTTGTTAGAATTTATGCACATTAAATTGGGCATATTTCTATAATACATCAAATATTTTGGTAACTTTTTATGTAATTCCTAATAACATTTAATTATAAAAATATAATAGGAATTCTTTAAGACATTGAATTGGTATGAGGGTCCAGTAAAGTAAAATAAGAATTGAAATGGTTCATAAGCAAAAAAGGGTTGAGAACCTCTGGACTAGATGGAAGTACACTCATTGATTGTTGTTGTTGTTGTTGTTGTTACTGCTGCAGTTAGCTCTGCTCTGAGAAAACACATGGCACAAAAGCAACCAATCAAATTTTTAGAAGCATTAAGCTAGAATCAACAGTGGAGATATGCTATGTTTCAGGCCGGCCCAAGAGTACCATATTTCCCACTTCTCTAGCCAGTTATTGTCTGTATTGGATGTAGCCTGTCTGTCTGGTTATTCTGCATATGTTTGACTCTTCTCCAATTTAGTGCTGCCTACAGTTGATAGAATATGAATTGATCAATTTGGTGTGTCATCCTTTTAATTCAATGGAAGCTCAATACTGAATTTACTGTAGAGTGGTTGGCATTTGGAAGGATATCCAGCTGTAAACATCATGTCATAACTGACCTCACCTATCCTGGTGCCACGTAAAAAGCACTCAGTCCACTCTGCGGGGTGTTTGGTTTTGGGAAGGGCATTGAGACATAAAAACCATGCCAAAACAGACACAGAAGTCTGGTGCAGTCTTCTTCTTGGCCAGCTCCTGTCAAACCATCCAACCCATGCCAGCATGGAAGGCAGATGTTAAACAATAAGTCTCCTGTCCTGCTATTTTGTGTTCTGTATTTGTTTAGACTCAATGAGAGAGATAGCTGCTTTAAGATATGATTGGTTCTAGAAGCAATTATATCATAAAAGAGCCATTTTGACTCTCCAAAAATATACAAAAGCAATTTCTCTGTTTAACCATTCAAGTGTGGAAGTGACTATTTTTAATGTTGAGTATGTATTTTGATCGTAACAATATATTTAATGTGGGTTTCTTACATAGGACACAAGGCCTCACATTTGGGAGAAGGGGAACGTCAATTATGTCTACACCAGTCTTAACTGGTATTTATTTTATCAACACAAGAATGATGAATGTCAAAGCTGACCTCTGTGGGATTTGAACTCAGAATATAAAAATGCAAAACAAATATTGAAAAGCAGTTGCCCATTGCACTAACATTTCTGTCAACCTATCTGATAATGCTGTGAAGTATCTTTGATGATTAAGAATATTTTTTGCAACTTATGACTGGTGAAATATTAGACTGATAAGTAACCTCCCAACTAAGTGTTTGATTATAATTCCTAACATAGACACAAGGCCAGAAATTTTAGGGAAGGGAACAACCAATTATTTCGATCCCTGTGCTTCATGAGTACTTTATTTCATCAACCAGGGAAAGATGAAAGGCAAAGTTGATATTAGTAATATTTGAGCTCCAAATGTTAAGAGTTAGAACTTAATACCACAGGGCATATAACTCTAAAAAATATTTTTTTAATACCAAAATCTCTATTTTATGAAATAAAAAATCAAAGGACAACAGTTTGTTGCTTCTGATATACAGTAAGAGTTAAAATGTGTGATTTTTTAAAATCAAAACATTCTAAAACATCGTCCACATCAATTATTGAATATTGTATTATATATATTAGTCAAAAATAAATCTCTGAAATCCATGTTTTAGGAAGCTAAAGATCAAAAGACAACATCTTTATCATTTCTGAAACAGTTATGTATTAAACACAAACATGCTGCTTCCAGTTTTTTTTTCTTTTTTACGTCTGCTATAAAATTCTGGTTTGATACTGAAATACAGAAAAACTATTGAAATGCTAAAGCCTAATGATTAAAGATCATACATGAAGCCTTAGATGGTTTCTAAGAGATGCCTCCATTGTCTGTGAGCAAATATATTTATAAAAGTTATTGTTAATTCATTACAATACTTAAAACTGTTTCTAAATATGAAACAATATTGTCCTAAAAATCCAACTACTCTTAACAATACCTTTATCAGGATACTTTTTTTCTTTTCCTCTCGATGTTTCAGCTGATAAGCCATTGTCGCCAAGCTGAAGCAGTTATTTATGCCTTCTGTATTTCTTATTGGAAATGCATAGCTGATAGACAGAACTATTCATAGGTTTCTTACAAAACAATTGCCTTTCATATATATATATATATATATATATATATATATATATATATATATATACACACACACACATGTGTGTGTGTGTGTGTGTGTGTGTGCATGCACATATGTATGTATATATGAATATGTGCATGTATATATTTATATATATATAGATATATACATACAAATATATATCAATATGTGTATACGTGTATATCTCTCTATCTCTCTCTCTCTCTCTCTCTCTCTCTCTCTCTCTCTCTATATATATATATATATATATATATATATATATATATATATATATATATATATATATATATATATGAAATATGTTTGTGTGAGTATAAATGCCAGCGACATGTACTTTGACCTTTATAATGAGGTTCCCCCAAACTAAGTCTATCTTTCTCCTATCTTTTTTCTCAAACTTTCCAAATCAACTACCATCCAAAATGAATTATCTAAATATGTATTATTTTGTATTCTATGACCTATATGGTGAATGCAAGAACCACCAGCAACAACAACATAAAGAACAACAATGACAAAAAACAAAACAATTGTATTTTCCTTTTACTTTTGTACACCACTGTCTCTGTCTCAGCCTGTCTATCTCTCACTCCCTCTCACTCTCTCAAAATGAAGTTTGAACAGAACAGCATATATTTTATAAAAATCCAATAATTCCTTATTTACTTCCATTTGCTTAATACTATTTATTTAAATTCGTCAAAGCTTTATTTTATTTATCATCCTTCAAGGTTTCTTTAAGAAATCCTTATGTCCGCAAAGACCTTCATTCTTTTATTTTTTTAAATCTAAAACAACTCTGGAAGAATCTAATAGTAAGCTTAAAGACAACTTAAAGCAACTCTGTTGCTTTTTGTTTTTTACTATCTGATTTTTTGTTTCTTATTTTTTCTATGTTATTTATTTATGTTGCTTGCTTTTTTTTCTCCCTTTCTTCTTCTTGAAGACAATTTTCTTTAAGATAAGTTTAAAGAAATTCTAAATTACATGACCAAAAATACACATATCATTCTTGACTCATTCTTTCTTTAAAATTTCTGATCAATTTTTCTATTAACAAACCTAAAGAAACCACTTTTTTTTCTCTTTCTTATATATATATATATATATATTATATATTTTTTTATTAATGTATAGAGCTTGTCAATGGAACGATGAAAAAAAAAGAAAGAAAAAACTTCTTGTAAGAATAACAAGTTCTGTTAACCTCTTTTCCATTGTTGAAAGCACAATTCTTGTTGTCATGGTGAAGATAGTTCAGAAATTTCCATTATCTAAAAAAATGGGGAGAAGAAAGGAAGAACGAGAAAGATGAGAAAGAGAGAGCTATTTCTATCTGGCTATTATTAGGTTATAGGTAAAACTTCATCGCTCATTTGGTGGAAATCTAGAAGCTTTGCAAAAATTAGGCGTTGTAGATTTATGCAGTTTTAATATTTTATGTTTTATATTTATGTTTTATATATTTACTTACATTATTATATTCTATTATATTTTATACATCTACTTCTATTTATTTATTCTTACATTCTTCCTTCTTTCTTTCTTTCTTTTTTTTTCTTTTGGTTTGCTGTTAAAACTAATTTAGGAAAAATTTGTTTCATATGGTTTAAAAATATGAGGAAAATGATTTAATATGTAATATGATTAATTTCATCAAAATTCTATATTCTAAATTTTCAATTTACTTCTTTCTATATTTTGGAATAATTCATATTTCGAACAATAAATGATTAAAGTTTGGTACAATTAAATTTAATGCTGGAAATTATTCTTATTAAGAACTCTGTGTTCCAATTAAATAATATCGATCTATTTCGTGGGAACAGAGAGAGACAGGGACAGTAAGAGAGGAGGAGAGACAGATGAGGAGAGTTGGGAATTATTTATGTTTCTTGTAGTTCTCTCTTTAAAACTCCAGCTACATTCAATTACAGTTCAAATTATTCAGTAAGTGTAAAAATGTTATGATTACATTCACTTTCATTTCTGGAATATTCCAGTAAAATATATAAATGTGACTTTTAATGTGGAAAAATGTTAAATGCAAATAAAGAACACAAACAAAAACAATTCTTTAAAAAACAACAATGTCTCTCTCTGTCTCATTCTCTTCCTGTTACTCATACACACATAGGCATAGATGTGTATGTGTAGGCATGTTTATATATTCTATGTATGAATACAAATGTATGTATACAGACACAGGAGTGACTGTGTGGTAAGTAGCTTGCTTACCAACCACATGGTTCCAGGTTGAGTCCTGCTGTGTGGAACTTTCCGCAAGTGTCTTCTACTACAGCATCAGGCCAACCAAAGCCTTGTGAGTGAATTTGGTAGACAGAAACTGAAAGAAGCCCGTCATATATATATATATATATGTATATGTTTGTGTGTCTGTGTTTGTCACCCTACAGTCGCTTGACAACTGATGTTGGTGTGTTTATGTCTCAGTAACATAGCAGTTTGGCAAAATAGACCAATAGAATAAGTACTAGGCTTACAAAGAATAAGTCATGGGGTCGATTTGTTCAACTAAATGTAGTGCTCCAGAATGGACACAATCAAATGGCTGAAACAAATAAAAATATATATATACATATATAAATTTGTATCTATGTATGTGCCTGTATGTTCATGTATGTGTGTAAATATATATACACATACGCAAATATATATACACTCACATACACACAAAAAAGTACATATATATATATATATATATATATATATATATATATATATATATATATATATATATATATATATATACACACACACACACACACATACATAAATACATACATATATGCATACACATTTATTCTTCAGGTTCATGTTCAGGCTCTGCCTTCTTCTAGCCCTGCTGATTTGATGAACTCACTTTTGAGAGATAGATGTCAATCTACAACAAGAGTCAGTTCTCTCTCTATCAG
>NC_142941.1:38127796-38135296 GCF_046866305.1 Octopus bimaculoides | reverse complement strand
GTGTATATATATATATGTACATGTGCCAGCACCATGTGAAAAAGAACCATGGAGAAGCACCATGTATATTCTGTAAAATGATTGGTGCTAGGAAGGGTATCCAGCCATAGAAACCATGCCATAACAGGCAGCTAGTGCCTGATGCAGATCTCCAGGTTGTAACGCCTGTCAAACCATCCAACCCATACTAGCATGGCAAATGGATGTTAAATGACAAGGATATAAACACACACACACACACAAGTATATATGTAAATCTGAATGTCACCATCATCATTTAAAGTCTCATGAGTAGCTTTTTTGACAGGATCCAGTGAGACGAAGGACAATATCAGTGTTGTTATGGTTTCTACAGCTGGATGTCCTTTCTAACACCAATCACTTTACATATATATATACTAATATTTATATACACATACATATATATATGTATGCATATGTGTGTGTATTTGTGTATATATATATGTATATGAATATATATATAAATATATATACACACACACACACACACACACATATACATATATAATATATAATATATATGTATATATATATATATATATATACATATAGATATCATCGTTTAACGTCCGCTTTCCATGCATGTATATATATATATATATATATATATATATATATATATATATATATATTATCACTATTATTATTATTATTAGCATTTTCTCAACATATTGATAGATGCTAAACACAAAAATGCATGTAAATATGTACACACATATATATGCATGTATGCATGTGTTTGTGCGTGTATATATATATATATATATATATATATATATATATAGAGAGAGAGAGAGAGAGAGAGAGAGAAATATATATAAATACATCACCAAGTGCTTGCTTCTTTCTCTCTCTTTTCTCTCTCTCTCTCTCTCTCTCTCTTTCTCTCTTTTCCTTTTCTCTCACTCTGCCACCACCAACACCTCCTTCCCTTGTCGCAAAGTTTATTCAGACCACATTTGAAATTCAATTCAAGAATAGAAGCAGTAACCGTATACAACCTGTGAAATATGGGTTTAATTTCACTTCTCTTTAACTTGGCATATCAAATTTTGATTTATTGATACAGATGTTACCAGATTATAATCCAATAAGTCCATGTTAAGTTTGCTACAGATATTTTTATTTTGCTAGCCGTTTGGTTTGGTTTGTTTTATTTTTCCTTTTTGCTATTGTTTTTCTTTTTGTTGTTGTAATAGATTTATGATTTCATTAATATTATTGAAGATAGGTGAGGGCAGTGTGTGAGTCAAAGGACGTAGCATAACATTAAAAATATGTGCCGTGTAGTATTTTTGTTTCTTTTCTTTTAACATTTTCTCTAGTTGAACATTCAGCTAATGTCAACATTACATTTAATAATACATAATACTGCTAAAGCTCAACAAGATCACTTCCAATATGAGCCAATAAGAATTTTATTTATGAAGTGAATATGCCATTGATTTTTACCTCGCTTGCTAGAAATAGCGGTCAAATTATCCCCAAAGAAGAACACCTGATAGTCTAAGAAATAAAGATGAACACAGTTGATTACAAAGTCCAAGGAATATAATTCCTGTTCAAAGGGGAAAAAGAAAACAAGGCATGGCTGAGTTGTAAGAAACGTGCTTCCCAGTCACAAGGTTTCAGGTTCAGTCATACTATGTGGCAGAGTGGGCAAGTGTCTTCTACTATAGCCCTGGGCCAACTGAAGCCTTGTGAGTGGATTTAGTACATGGAAACTGAAAGAAGCTTGTGTGTGTGTATATATATATATATATATATATATTTCTGAATCTCTTTGATTCTTTAGATGTGCTGGCCTCCTGATAATTAATCGATATTAATTAATATATGACTAATTACCAGATTTTATAATTATATATATATATATATATATATATATATATATATATATATATATATACATACACACACACGCATATATATATATATATACATATATAAACACACACATATCTTTGTGTCTGTGTTTGTCCCCCCCACCACCACTACTGTTTGACAACCAGAGCTGGTGTGTTTATGTCCCCATACCTTAAAGGTTCGGCAAAAGAGACCAAAAGAATAAATACCATGCTTAACAAAAAAGAAAAATTAAATAAGTACTAAGGTAAATTCAGTCAACAAAAAATTCTTCAAGGCATGGGCTGCAGTCTAATGACTGAAACAAGTAAAAGATAAAAGAAAAGATGCAATGCTAATTTAAAGATTCTTTCCTACTCTAGGCTATTTTGCGGGAGAGGACCAGTCGATTAGATCAACCCCAGTATGCAACTGGTACCTAATTTATCAACCCCGAAAGAATGAAAGGCAAAGTCGAGCTCAGATCATAAAGACAGACAAAATACCGCTAAGCATTTTGCCCAGCAGGCTAATGATTCTGTTTTTCACCGCTTTCTTATTTAAGGTTTTTGTGAAGGCAACACGCTGGTAGAATTGTCAGCATGCAGGGCAAAATGCTTGGTAGCATTTCGGCCATCTTTATGTTCTTAGTTCAAATTTCACTGGGGTCAACTTTGCCTTTCATTCTTTCAGGGTTGAACACTGGGGTCGATGTAATCAATTTAACTCTTCCTCCAAAATTGATGGCCTTGCACCATAATTTGAAACCAATATAAGGATTTTTATGCTCTGTGATCCTTCCAGCCTTGTGGTAGATTTTAGAGGCATGTTGGCATCGTGTACCAAAGCTTTAGGTGGCCAAACGCTTGTGTATGAAATTTGGTACAGTGTGAGAGAGAGAGATTGATGTTATGTTTATGACATAAAAATGACATCAGTGTCTCTGGAATGTATTGTTATAGAAGTTATAGAAGCAGGCATGTTTTTTAATTCTAGGTATGCATTGTCAAAGTTTGTTCTTCCTTCCTGTGGCTTCATGAACTTCTTAAGAAATGAAGTTGTCATTGATTTCACTCTACCTCTGAGAAATAGCTATTAAATCACTCTCAAATGGCACCCTATCTGAAAAATAGAAAGGAGGACACATTGGATGTAGTCCATGGTATACTATGCCAGTTAAAAAGTAATGGGATAATCATGCTTGAATAACCATTAATCATGGATGTAGTTAATCAGATGCCCTGATATTGTTCCACTTGTAAACTATACTCTATGTTAATAATTTCTGTTCTTTTGCCATTATCAGATATCAGTAGGAAGGGCAATTTTCATGACTTTTTAAAAGTAATAAACAGGCAGTGCTCTAGCCTGGCCACAGTCAAAATGACTGAAACAAGTAAAAGAATTTAAAACAAACAAATAAAATAATCTGAGAAGTTAAAATAGTTGACATCTGCCTGAAACCTACATGTCAATTATGTCAGAGTTTATTCCAGTTTCCTTGGTGATTAAGCAACTGAGAGTACAAATGACTCCCACTGATAGTGGGGTGGGGTTTTATCATCATGACATGGTAGCCAGTCATGAAGTTATACCCTGCCCCCAACCCCACCAGTTGTCATTGAAACTCACATTCAGCTGAATGGATTAAAGCATAGTGAAATGAAGTACCTTGCTCAAGGATGCCTCATGCTGCATTTGATCAAGAATTGAACTTACCACCTTACAATTATAAGCTTAGCACATAAACCACTCTGCCATGAGCCTTCATGAGAAGACTTAAAAAGAAAACATTGTTGTGGTTGGTCAAATGAAGATGGATATTTTTAAAAAGGTGGACTAGAATATCAAAATAAAGTGAAAATTTCACTGAGTTGAAACCGGAGTTTAAGTTTGATCTTCTTTCTGAACATCTGTCTTTGATACTTAACTAATGTCCATGGTGGTTATCTAATATTTAGGACATGAGCTGAGTGTAAAAGAAGAATATTTACATGTTATAAGCTTACAGAGTTTGATCTCAACTATGAGACTGATAGCTACTTTGCCTCATGATGCAACGAAGTTATTACCTGTAATATACTAGGGCAAAATTCGTTCAGTTTTAGCCAAAAATGTCTTTTCTAGTGGCTTGTAAAACGAAATTAATATAACCATTAGGTGCACTGATATTTCTTTCTTTTCCTCTCTTTGAGTAGTTATTTACACAGGCACACACACATACATACTTACATGCATGCATACATTCATACATATATCAATATATATGTGTATATATGTGTATGTATGTATATATATATGTGCATGTGTAAGTATATGTATATACATACATATATATATATATATATATATATATATATATATATATATATATATATATATATATATGTATGTATGTATGTATCTATCTATCTATCTATTTATCTATATATTTATCTGTTTGCTAGTCTGTCTCTCTGACCTTCCATCCATGCATCTATCTAACCAATAATCCACACTAACACACACACACACACCTATTGTTTCCTTCTTCATTTCCTTGTTTGCCTTGTACTGTTTATCCTCTCTCTAAATCACTTCCTGCTTTCCCTTTTCTTATATATATGTGTGTGTGTGTGTGTGTTCATGTATGCACACACACACACGTGTGTATGTTTCCCCTTTTTTAATTCTACTTCCCCTTCCTTTCGCTTCTTCTTTCCCTCTTCCTGGCTTTTATTCCATATTTATTTCCTTATTTATTTTACTTCATATTATTATTTCTTTTACACTACATTTCATGTTTCTAATCTAAACCCACCCCATTATTTTTTTCTACATACACATACATATATACACATAAACATATATACATATACATGCACCCATACCATACCATACCATACACACGCACACTCTTTATTGGTAAATATTGACTTTGCTTCGATCTTGAACTAGAAGCGAGGAGTTTATGGATGTTTATGTCATGAAATGAATATATAGATTAATACAGTCCTTTGGGAAAATGAATCTGGGATATTAAACTTTGCAAAATAGTAGCAATATCAGATATCCTTTGAAGAAAGCGCTATAACTTATTTTCAATTAAATTTTTATTTTCGCAGTGGAAATTACTTTCTATTAGATTTTTAATTCATAAATTTAACTGAACGCGAAAATCTCCCATTTTCCCAATACAAATTGCATCAGCAAAGAATTATAATATGTGTCTATATATGGATACATATATAAAGACATATATACATTCATGTGTGTATATATATATATATATATATATATATATATATATATATATACATACATACACATACATATATGCATAAATAAATGTGTGTTTATTATACATATACATATGTGTGTATGTATTTATATACACACAGTGTATGTATATATGCAAAGATATGTAACAACTTATATGTGTACTCATACGTATGTAAACATATGAGTTCTGTTGTATACATGGCAATGCATACCGCTATACATGAGTCAGTTTAACTATCTATACATTCACATACACACACACAAACAAACACACACACACACATGTCTGTCTGTATGCGTATATATATATATATATATGCCTGTGTATGAGCATGTATGTGTTTACCTGCAAGTGTATGAATGTGAGAGACTGTATATGTATATATATATGGAGACACATAGAAATACATATATTCTCACATAAATGTGCAGGAAAGGGTTAATGAGATTTTGGATGTATATATTAAATAAACACAAACTTAATCTGTGCCAAAATGAAGCAATTTTTGGAAAATTTGTTATTGTACTTCAGTGAAAGTGTGTGTGAACACGCACACATGTATTTGTATAGTGCATGTATATGTGTGTGTATGTGTGTTTGTGTGCACATGAAGATATGCACACATATCTAAGCATGTATACTTGTTCATACGGAATGACACACATATACACATACATATATTATTACTTATAATGTCCAGCTTTTATATTATATTACATTACAACAATTAGTTTTGCTATAAACTGGCTCTTCAGGTAACTTCAATGTATGGTCAATTATTCCATCTTCATATGTTAATTGTTATTCAAAAATGGATGTAAAGCATTGTGTTTGATAAAGAATAATTAGTTATTGTGTATGTGGGGTTGCTATACCTGTATTCATTTAACAAGGTGGTGGATGTGTATACACAAACATGAATGTACATATACATTGGCATGTTTAAATGTTTTTGCCTCTCTGTTGGAGAAGCATTGTATAGCTTGGTGATTTTCATTTGATTTTTGAATAGCATGTTTCTATTAGAAGATACATTTGTGAGCTTTTGTGTTTGTGAGTTCATCTAAACAGTTTGATGTGGTGATTGTGTGCCTACTAAAATGACATGATAATAGTGAATGTGCGAATTTATTAAAAGAACATTTAAAGTGTATACATGTGTGCTGGGTGTGCTGCTGTACTCCATCTCTGAACACAGGAGAACGTCTCATCAGGCAGAGAAGCCACTTTGTAGGTGTTTTGGCCCCTCCCACTATGGCACCAGAGCTGTGTGGGGGCCACCAATTGATGTAGGTGACCAAGCTCCCACTCAGCAGTGTAAGCTTTATTGAGTTAGATGTTGCAGCTCTGTGTCAGATGTCACTATTATAATCAATGTTCTTGCTGCAGCACTTGTCCTCTCTTTTGAGCCAAATGTAATGGTTAGTTTTCTCAGCAGCTTCTGTCAATATTCTGGCAACATCTTTTGCTTCCATCACAAATCATCCAAGACTCTTGAACAGTGAATGATCCCTTCTTCTAACAAATCTTCTAACACTTCTAACACGTCTTCCTCTCGATAGGAAGACATATTGTTTCCAATCCATTGTTTTCACAGAGTTCAACCAACCCACTATATTTTCTGGCTTTCCTACGGATGCTTGCTTTCCAAAGAGCTCTCAGCTCTACCATTTTCATACCTTCTATCTTTGCACCATATGACAAGGTCAGGTTTTGTAGGGGCAAAAAGTAGGAAGTGATATTTGCCATCAAGTTCAGCAGAGATCTCCCAACTCCCCTTCCATTTTGTAAATAGGAAGATTTTTCTTTTTCTAATTTTGGTGTTTTAATTGAACACCTTTTAAAACTTCAAAGCCCAGTTGCTGGAGTTAAATCAGGTGACGGACATTTTACAAATGTCCACTACCTATTGGATATTTCTAAAATTGCTGTTCATATAAATTGATGCATGTCTGATATAATATGTCTAAAGTTTAGTGCATAGCACCTTGAGCAAGAGTTTTCAACTCCAGCCCAGGGCCAACTGAAGCTTTGCAAGAGGATTTAGGAGAAAGAAATTGAAAAAAATGCCCATTGTACATACATACATACATACATATACATGTACATACATATGACATTGTCACAAAAACAATATAAAATGCAATTCGGGAGAAAGACAGTCTTGGTATAAATACAGAGAATCCCCCAGTTATTGAATGCATACACAGACATCAACATAAGGAATACTGATGGAAAATTGCCATCAAAACATTGGTCAAGTATAAACATTACAGGCTGGACATTGTTTGGGGCAGACAAATAAAAGTATGTAACATCACAGAGGTCAGCTGTCCTGATAACTTGAATAGCTTTTTGAACACCAAAGAGAA
>NC_142941.1:38092796-38122796 GCF_046866305.1 Octopus bimaculoides | reverse complement strand
AATTTAAAATCAGTGTTACTACATTCCTGATACATATATATATATATATATATATATATATACATATATATGTGTGTGTGTGTGTGTGTGTGTGTGTGTGTGTGTGTGTGTGTGTGTGTGTGCGTGTGTGTGTGTATATATATCCAATAAATAATACAGGATTTTTATACTTTTATTTTCAAAATTAAGATAAACAAAGTTCTTTTATAAACTAAAATCTACTCTCCTTCGTTTTCTACAATGCTCTTCCATCTATCTGGTACTCCCCTTCATTTTCTACAAGATCTAAAATATACTCTCCTTCATTTTCTACAATGCTCTTCCGTCTATCTGGTAGACTTGCAAGGCCGCCGCTTCCAAATTTCACTTGTCTGTGATGAAAAATACTCCTCCATCACTCTTCTGACCTCATCTACAGAATTTTTATTTTTTCCATCCAAATGATTTTGAAGATGGCAGAATAGTTGATAATCAGATGGGGCAGTATCTGGTGAATATGGTGGGTGGGACATGGTTTCTCATTCAAACTGCTCCAGCCTTTGGAATGTCATCCTTGCTGTATGTGGCCAAGCATTATCCAGAAGGAAGAACACCTTTCGGCTTGAAACTAAAAACAATCATTTGTCTTCTAGCACTGATCTTTTTTGTTATCATTTGGTTTGGGTTTAAAAGTTCAAAGTGGACTAAACCTTTCATACCCCACCAAACCGATAATGACATCTTACATGGGTGAAGACCATCTTTAGACTGGCATGTACTACATGCCAGGCTAAATGATAACAAAAGAGATCTACTGCAAGCAGATTGAGCAGCTTAAGTCAGTACTAGAAGAAAAACAACTGTCTTTGGTTTCAAGACGAAAGGTGTTCTTCCATCAGGTTAATGCTTCGCCACATACAGTGAAGATGACATCCCAAAGGCTGGAGCAGTTTGAATGGAAAACCATGCCCCACCTACCATATTTGTCGGATCTAGCCCCATCTGATTATCATTTATTCCGTGGTCTTCAAAATCATTTGGATAGAAAAAATATGAATTCTGTAGATGAAGTCAGAACAGTAGTGGAAGAGTATTTTTCGTCATGGTCAAGTGAATTTAGGCAGAGGGGCCTTGCAAGTCTACCTGATAGATGGAAGAGCATTGTAGAAAATGAAGGAGAACATGTTTTAGATTTTAAAAAAACTTTGTTTATCTTAATTTAGAGAAATAAAAGAAGTATATAAAAACTGTATTATTTATGGGATGACCCAATATATACATTTATATATATATATATATATATATATATATATATATAGAGAGAGAGAGAGAGAGAGAGATATGTATATACATACATACATACACATATATATGTATATATATATATATATATATATATATATATATATATATACACACACACACAAGCACACAAACAGGCATATATATACATACGCAACATGCACACACCTATGAACACGCACATTCAATTATGTATTAATATTGGTAAGGTTAATTTGAAAATTGACATTAAAATTGGTGAAATCATGAACTGTTGATGTAGACCAACATTGAGTTAGTAAGCAGGATATTCTTACTGCGATGAACTAATTCCAACCCATAGCTCCTAAAAACGGAAATGAAAGAATGGTAATTAAATAATCTATAACATGATGTTTGTCATCTGGAAGGCATCGTTCTGTTTATCTCTCCGTCTGTCTGTTTGTCTACCTGACTGTCAGTCAATCCGGCTATCTGTCTGTTGTCTCCTCAATTAATTTATTATATAGAAGCATCTTAAATTTTACGTTAGATTGAACTGGTACGGTGTATGTATGTGCATGTGTATGATGATGATAATGTATATATGTATGTATGTGTTTCACACACTGTCTTACACTCATTCTCTATCTTTTTGTTTATCTGTACATCTATCACACACACACACATATATATATATATAAATCACACACACACAAATATATATATAAATCACACACACACACACACACACACACACACACACACACACACACACACACACACACACATATTATTAGACCTTTCCAGAAGTTTAAAAAGCAAAGTTAACTTCAGCAGGGTTTGAACATTATGAAATACTAATGTTTCCTATCTCCTGCCAATGATAATAACGAAGACAGAGTGAGAAATAAAGAAAGATAGATAGATAGATAGATAGATAGACAGAGAGAGAGAGAGAGAGAGAGAGAGAGAGAGAGAGAGTGAGAGAGAGAGAGGGAAGGATAAAAAGTGGGAGAGAGAAAGAGGGGAAGGAAGCAGTCTCTTGAAACCATCTACACAAACCAAGAAATAGGAACCAAACATCTCTTAAGTTATGACCCAATAATCTTAGCAAAGGACATATTAGACAACGTGGTTTTAAGTTCTCTGTGCATTAGGAAATCGATGGGATGGCCACAGTTGGAATGTGAATGATTATGGATCCATCTGATTAAGCTTTACCTAGTGCTAATCTGAAACTCCTATTTTAAAAGACTTTTCTCACACCAATACCATTGTCACATTCCGTAGACACCTCAGGCCAGATATACACCATTTCTAAAAGAAATTAGAATCTTTATTGAGAACTACTGTTTGTTTCATTAGACACATAACCTTATTTGGCAAGGCCTCCAAGGGGTGTAAAGTTGACCTCAAAAGATAAAGATGCATTGCTATACCAGGGCCACACACAAATGTAATACTCTTTTACTTGTTTCAGTCATTTGACTGTGGCCATGCTAGAGCACTGCCTTTTGTCGAACAAATCGACCTCAGAACTTATTCTTTGTCAGCCTAGTACTTATTCTATCGGTCTCTTTTGCTGAACCGCTAAGTTACGGGGACGTAAACACACCTGCATCGGTTGTCAAGTGATGTTGGGGAGACAAACACATACACACACATATACACACACACTTACATGTGTGTATATATATATATATGTATTTATATATATATACAACGAGCTACTTTCAGTTTCCGTCTACCAAATCCACTCACAAGGCTTTGGTTGGCCTGAGGCTATAGTAGAAGACACTTGCCCAAGGTGCCATGTAATGGTACTGAACCTGGGACCATGTGGTTCGTAAGCAAGCTAGAATTGTAAATAAACTTTACACATGACAGCAGACACTCATTCACAATACCTTGGGTGTGTATCTTATACATTAGCCTTTGGTGGAAAAAAAGGCTACACAAGCCCCTATATATATGTAGAGATAGAGAATGGGTGAGAAAGAAATAGAGAGAGAGAAAGAGGGAGGGAGAGGAAGAGAAGGAGGGAGAGAGAGAGATAGTTGTCTAAAAGAGCAGTAAGTCTGGATATAAATTGACAGGGAGCATGGCAACCAATTCAACTCCTGCCTATATGGAAAGTGGACATAAAATGATGATGATGATGCTGACGATGATGATGGTGGTGGTGGTGGTGAGGATGGTGGTGGTGAGGATGGTGGTGGTGGTGGTAGTGCGGCGGCGGTGGCAGAGGAGGAGGAGGTAGATTATCATTTCACACAAGCTTTATAATTCTTTGCGTTGTTTAAACAACTCCACCTGGTCCTAGGGTGATCCTAAAGTGGAGTCTGCTCTGCAGCAAGAATTTGAACCAAAGTCTTCCTTAGTCTTTGTCTTAGAAAAAATTCCACCTTCCCCTGTCCTTCACCTGTCTCTGCAGACCCTCCCCTCCCATAAAGGTCGTGGACAATGACCTTTCTCCTCTGACTAAGTTACATAGAAAGATATATATATATGTGTGTGCGTACATATATATATATATATATATATATATATATATATATATATATATATATATAAAACAGCAATGATGAAAGAAATGTCGACCTTATCACGTCAAACTCTGAAATAATGAGGTACAGAAATAGTCTTTTACATTGTATTTGTGGATAATAACAATAAATTGAATAGAATTGAATAGTTAAACCATCTTGACAATTCAATTTTATTGTCTGGTCCAAAATGACCAGTGATGTTTCTAATAAAATGTATATTTCTCTGTTTATATGTACGAGTGAATGTATTTATGTGTTTGCATGTGTATGTGTGTATGTACATATGTATGTATGTATGTATGTATGTATGTGAATGTAAGTATATACACGTATGTGTATGTATATATTGTATATGTGTGTGTGTATGTATATATGTACATCCGTAGTGTATATGTGTGTATATATGTGAGTGCATGTGTGTGTGTATGTATATACTTGTATATGTACGTGTGTGTATATATATATATATATATATATATATATATAGGCAAAGATGTATATTTGCATTTACATAGAATGTATGTACATATGTGTTTATATCTGTGTGTATGTAAGTTTATCTGCATGTATGTATGTATGTAAGGATGTATTTATTTACATACGTATGTATGCATTCTTTATTCTTTTATTCTTTTACTGGTTTCAATACACACTGGGCAGTGGCCATGCTGGGGCACACCCTTCAAGTTTATTTTGGTCTTTTTTGTTTCCAGCTTTGTTGAATTCTTACAAGGACTGCAACTTGATCAATAATTGAATTTCTAGCAGTTATTCTTTCTTGAGTTAACCTTGTATAGCTGGATGGTCCAAAGATGCTATTTACCAGTTTGTGCAACTGTTACTTGGATGTTACTGTGTAGTCAAGAAACTTGTTTCCCCAAACACTGGATTCCAAGTTCAATCCTACAACATAGCACTTTGTGCAAATGTCTTCTACTATAGGCTCAGGCCAACCAAAGCCTTTGTGAGTGGATCCAGTAAACAGAAACTGAAAGACGCCCATCGTGTATATATATATGTGTATGTGTGTACGTGTACATATATATACATATATATATATATATATATATATATATATATATATATATATATATATATATGTGTCTATGTGTGTGTATATATGTATGTCATTGCTCAGTTTTATTTCAAGATTTCTTGCCAGTAGAGAAAGAGCTGGTTTCTAACCGAGATTCAAGGCTCCTTCATTGGAATTTCAACATCAACAGGGTATTTTTGTTTCTATGTATGTATATGAGCAAATTTGTATGTTTTGCTTTATGCATGTATTCACATGCATATAGTTGCATATCTATACATGCTCATATATATTCAAATGATAAACTTCGGGAAAGTTTTACAGATTATTATAGTTCCACTGATGGATTGGATCTGTAGTCTTCGAGTTAGCTTTCTCCTTTCTGGTTTTGAGAAGCCTAATTTCTCAAGATTGGTATTTAGGCAGTGTGTTACATATCCCAGTGACCCAATAACTACAGGTATAAACCTGAACTTGTAATCAGATAGAGTAACTGCAAATTTCTCAATAGTTCAGTGTAGGTATTCTTTTTCACTGATCTTCAGCTTTATGTTAACATCTGCTGGGCATCTAATTTCCACAACTGTGCACAGTTTTTCTTCTCTATCTCAAATCATTATATCAGGTCTGTTGTGCTTACATTTTATTGCGATTTTCACTGGGACATTTCACCACTATTCTTTTTTTACTATGAGTGGCTATGGCTTCTACCATACTGTGGGTTCTTATTTCTTTTTCTTTGGGGTTATCCTTCTGACAGATTTCATTATAGAGTGTCCTAGCTACATCATGACTCATTAATAGATAATACAGTGATGACATTTTCAGACAACTGCTGATGAGGTGGGTGATATCTTCAGTGTCAACTCCACAAAGTCTGCTTCGGTTGTCACATTTTACTGCTTTACCTGCATCTCTGTCCCATTTGTGGATCAGGTACTTGCTTGATATTTCCTGTTCCTAGATTGCAAACACATACCTTTCAGAGTGGGAGGTAGTAATCCAGCTATTGGTTCATGATAAACTGCTTTGATGATTGATGTTACTATCACCTCGGAGCTTTCTACTAACATATCCATGCATAGTCTTCTGCTCATATAGGCTCATCCTTTCATCTGATGATACATTGCAGTAGAGTCATGTGATTTCTTTGGGCATGTATTCTAGGTTATCAGACAAAAAATGTTGCTCAAGGAGCTGCCTTCCAAGTTTTACGATATTATCAGCCTCATGTATGCAAACTTGGTCAAGGGATGCACTTTGACACTTGGTGGTTAAAAGATGTTGCCAAAGGGATATGATACAACATTCAAAGGTATTTTGGATCGATGTTAAGCCTTGGCCACCTTGTTTTCATTTTAGGTAGAGGTGGTCTATGTCACTGTCTATGTGGAAATTATGTGTGCTTGGTAGTATTTTTCGGGTTTTCACATCAATGGCTCAGATCTCATCAAGCATCCAATCATGCAGCCCAAATGTTGGTATGAATACTGGCACTGAAAACATATTGTGGGCCGCTGTTTTAATGAGTACAGGGACTTCTGAGGTCTAAATTTTCTTTTTCCGGCTGTAATATTCTTTAGTGACCATGTTTTGTTATAGATGCCATTGTAAGATATGTTTTCATTCACCCCTATATACTTGTAACGTTCCTTGTCAGATATAGGGGAAACAGTCAAATCATTGATGGAGATGTCACTAGTCTGATTTATAGTTTACCCCCTTTTCACAACTATAAAATAACATTTATCCTGACCAAACTCCAACCCTACATCCTTTGAGAATGTTGTAATTAGGTCAAGGCTCTGGGGTTTTCTGACTTAAGTTTGCTGTACTTCTAGGCACATGCAACATGCAGTGTGTTTGCAGACCCATCCTCTGGAATGTGTCGATGGGCTCAAAGGGCTAAGCTGGTTGTTAAACACTTGAGGGCCACTGAATCTGAGATTGTTGCAATCAAATTTTTCCTGTTCTCAATTGGAAAGGTGATACATGTGCATTAAATTTTACTTTAATGCAGGAAGTTTGAACATTATCTTCAAGAATGTGTAAATAACAATGTGTTTTTCTATGCATCACTCAAAGAGAATCCTTCAGCAGTAAGACTTTCAACTGAAGTTGTCTCTGTAACACCTCAATTTCTTGTATAAAACCTGTGTTTGAGGACTAAAGCTGTGAACAGTAATCTAACCTACTCTAAACTAAAGTTTTCCACAATGTCAACAAAACTACTATTTCTCTAGTGATGAAAAGTCAAAGGTTCCAGTGTGTAAAATTTTTACATTTATAGGTCACATTGGTGATATGTCTGATGAAAGGTATATATTATTTGATATAAGTATTTGTAACTCCTGTATAGCATAAGAGCTTTGGATTGATTTATTGTCTAGTATCAGATAATTTGTATTGTGCTTATCCTTCCTATATCTAAGAATCTGAAATTTTGATGCATGAAATTTCATATTTTCGTTGAAGATGATGAGTTAACAAAATCATAAGATTATTGGAAATATACTTAGTGAAATTTCTTGCAACTCATTACATTCTGAGTTCAAATCTTGCCAAGATCAGCTCTGACTTTCATCTTCATAAGTCAATAAAATAAAATAACATAAGGCGGTGAGCTGGCAGAAATGTTAGTGTGCCAGACGAAATGCTTAGTGGTATTTTGTCTGTCTTTATGTTCTGAGTTAAAATTCCGATGAGGTTGACTTTGCCTTTCATCCGTTCAGGGTCGATAAATTAAGTACCAGTTGCATACTGGGGTCGATCTAATCGACTGGCTTCCTCCCCCAAAATTTCAGGCCTTATGCCTAGAGTAGAAAAGAATAAAATAAAGTACCAGTCAAGTAATAGGGTCAACGTATTTAACTAGCTCCCTTCTCTCTCACCTAAAACTGACAGCCTTATACCAAAACTTAAAACCATTATTTTCATCTAAACATCAATCTGGCTTAGTTCATTCCTTAGTGTACAGGCATCTTTTGCAGTTTTTATTGTCATCAGTCAGTATAACTTATCAGATTTATTAGGAATACCCATAAACCTACACATGATAGTGTGATGATGAATAACAGTGGCCTGAGGAAGTTGCCTTGAAGTACATTACTTATTACAGGTGACTTATAAGGGAGATGACTGCTGGCAGTAACTGATTTCTACCGTATAGAATGTCAGAAAGCCAGGCACCAAATTTTCCAGTGATACCAAAATTTATTAATCTATGACAGATGATTCTACAATCAATCTTGTCGAAAGCTTCAGTAAAATCAAGGTATATATCGACAGTGTCCATAGCCTTTATGAGATTGTTATTAATAGTGTTATGTTGGGGCCAAAAATTGGGTCAGGCAACCCTGCCCTGTCCAGAAACCATGCTGTGTGTCATCTATAAAGTAATTTGTATATGCCTATATATCATATATCATATATATATATATATATATATATATATATATATATATATACATATATATTCTTTTATTCTTTTTATTATTTTACTTGTTTTAGTCATTTGATTGTGACCATGCTGGAGCACTACCTTTAGTCAAACAAATCGACCCCAGGACTTATTCTTTGTATGCCTAGTACTTATTTTATCGGTGTCTTTTGCCGAACTGCTAAGTTACCGGGACATAAACACACCAACATCGGTTGTCAAGCAATGGTGGTGGGGGACAAACAGAGACACACAAACACATACATGCATGAAAACACACACACACACACATACAATAGGCTTCTCTTCTTTCAGATTCTGTCTACCAAATCCACTCACAAGGTTTTGGTCAGCTATAGTAGAACACATTTGCTCAAGGTTCCATATAGTGGGACTGAACCCAGAACTATGTGGTTGGGAAGCAAGCTTCTTACCACACTCTGGTTTACTTTTTCAGATCTTACAAATTTTTATAGTCCCAGATATTGTGAACAAATATGAATTAAGCATATGAATTAAGGATTTGCATTCTCTCCCCAAGATTCCAAGTTCGTCCAGACAGACTGGTATGTGTGTATGTATGTACAGTAATCCCTCACCATATCACAGTTCACTTATCGCAGTTCACCTATTGCGGTTTACTTG
Source organism: Octopus bimaculoides (assembly GCF_046866305.1). Classification (NCBI taxonomy): domain Eukaryota; kingdom Metazoa; phylum Mollusca; class Cephalopoda; order Octopoda; family Octopodidae; genus Octopus; species Octopus bimaculoides. The sequence continues at coordinate 38,113,885 of NC_142941.1, read as the reverse complement.
TCATGGTTTATTATTTAAGCTTACATCAATTCCTCCGTGGTGTTGTTTTCCATTTATAATAAAATAAATATAAATAAATTATAAAAATAATTTTAAAAAATATACAGTACTGTTTCTACTTCACAGATTTTCACCTATCGCAGGGGTTTTTGGAATGTAAGACCTGCAATAGTTGAGGGATTACTATATGCATGTATGTGTGTATGTATGTATCTATCTATGTATGTATGTGAGAGACCATGCCTTTCTTTTGCTGGGCTCAAATTTCATTTGCGACCCCATAGAAAACGAACCTCCACCAACTATTCTGCCTATATGTCTGTGCACATCTTTCAATATAATGTATGCCAGAAGGTTTGCAAATCTCACGGAGGCCTCAAAAGATATTTTAAGATCCACGAAGATCAGAACTTATCTGCAGCTCTTGCTGGTTCAAATCAGATATGCAATCTATGTGGGTATCTTTTCAAAACATTGTCTGGTTTAAAAATCCACATTAAGTGCCATGATGGTTCTAAGGTGTAGGTACAGGAGGTGGTCAAACTTTGCATAAAAAGTAGACAACCACCATGTATGTATGTCATTGTTCAGTTTTATTTCAAGATTCTTGCCAATAGAGAAAGAGCCGGTTTCTAACCTAGATCCAAGGCTCCTTTACTGAAATTTCAACATGTATGTATGTATGTATGTATGAATACATGTATGTACCTATGCATGTGTTTGTATATGTGTGTGTGTGTATATATATATATATATATATATATATGCATGTATGTATGTATGTATGTATGTATGTATATATGTCTGTATGCATGTATGTATGTATGTATGTATATGTATATATATAATTATGTGTATACAGGTTTGTCAGATAAATTCTTTCACTTTTTGTCTTTTTAACTCATCCAATGTTGTTTGAATTAACATGAAACATACCTTTATCATAAGGTTTTATGGTTTTTCATAACTTTCTTCTTCCTCTACACTTTTTTTTGTCATGTTTTTAAATTTGGATAGGTTTTAACACTTTGCAGACTTATAGCAATGGAGTGCCAAGTAGAAAAAAAAAAGTTAAAAGAAAAAAAACAAATAAATTTATCTGACTAGCCCATATACATGTGTATGCATATATCAAACTGCACACATATGCATGTGCACAAGTAGAGGTGTCAACACATATGTCAATCGGCATCATTTGACTTACAGATCAACACATATACATATGTCTGTAAGACATATTTTTCTCTTTAATCTTTTATTTTTTATTTGTTTCAGTCATTTGACTGCAGTCCTTAAAGGGTTTTAGTAAAAAAAATCAATCCCAGTACTTATGTTTTAAGCCTAGTACTAATTCTATTGGTCTGTTTTGCTGAATCACTAAGTTACGAGAATGTAAACACACCAACACCAGTTGTCAAGTGTTGATGGGGGTCAAACACAGATACAAACATCTCCATGAGAGGATGCTGAAAAGTTCCTGGCTTTAAGGATATCACAGAAGGCCTGGTTACATGCCCAACCTTTTGAGCTCTTTTACAGGGCTTAGAAAAACTGAAGGGCTGCTACAATAAGTGTTTGAATCTGAGAGGGAAATACCCAAAACGAGGAACTTTCCAGTCCCCACTTGTATCCATCCATCCATCCATCCATCTATCTACTCATCTATCTACCTACCCATCTATCTATCTATCTATCTATCTATATATATATATATATATATATATATATATATATATACGACGGGCTTCTTTAAGTTTCCATCTACCAAATCCACTCACAAGGGTTTTATCAACCTAAGACTATAGTAGAAGACACTTGTCACAGGTGCCACACAATGGGACTGAATCCAGAACCATGGACTTGGGAAACAAGCTTCTTACCACACAGCCACTCTTGTGCCTATAACTTTAGTGACATCTTCACAAGGCTGCTATAATAGCAGTATAGGCCCCTGCGCAAATCAATGAAATGGAGCTCCTACACATACAACAACATGCCTTAATTATCATTAGGTCTCCTGACCCATGGAGCACCTCGGTCTATGCCTTAAGATGGCACTGCATCATAAGTTTTAATTAAACAGAGTTTGGATTGGTTATCACATCTAAGTGTTTTTTTCTGCATCCCTTTTGTGCATTAGATATTTTTATTTAGTTGTTATGAGAGGCGCAAAAGCATACCATTCAAAGTGAGAGCTAATACAGTAGTTGTTGATTAAAGATAGACTACTTTGGTTGTTTATGTTAGTGTCACTTTGAAGTTGTCTGACAACATAGCTAGAGATGACCTTCTGCTGATGTGCATATTGCCTTTCATCTGATGACCCGTTGTGAGAGCTGTTGTAGAGTTGTGCAACTTACCTGGGTGTGTATCATTCGTCATCATGTCAGAGAATCTGTATAAATGTATGTATTTATGTATGTATTATGTATGTATACATGTATGTATGCATGTACATATGACTGTCTGTCTTTCTGTCTGCCTTTCAGTATGTATGTATGTATGTATGTATGCAAGTATGTATGTATGTATGTATGTATGTATGTGTGTGTATGTATGTATGTATGTAAGCATGCTTGCATATATGTATGTATGCATGTGAGTATGTGTGTATATATGTATGCATTGGTCAATATCTTTACTTTGCAAGTATGTTTATGTTCATTTATGTTTCTGAGTGTGTGCGTATGTGTGTGTGCGTGTGTGCCAGTATATGTGTCGGTGTAAGAGTTGGTTGTTTGCATGTATGTGTGTAACAAGCTCTGTGTGTGTATGTATGTATGTGTTTACATTTATTTAATACATAACGTTTTATGTGCATCAGAAATATATTCAGAGTCATATAGACATAATATCATCATCACCCATTATCAACACCACTGCTGCAACCACCCATCATCGCCGCCACCACCTACCATCGCTACCACCACCTACTGCGCCCCACCACAACCACTGCCACCACTGCTATCATCATCATCACCACCACCACCACTACCACCACCACTACCACCACCACTACTACTATCATGACATTCACCATCACTCCACCATCATAATCATCATCATCATCATCATTATCCCTGTCGTCATCAGCATTAGCATCAGTGACAACAGCAGCAGCAGCAACAACATCAACAAAATAAAAAAGCAGCAACATTACATTGTTGTTACTTTGATGTCTATTTTTTGTGGCTTGTCTGTTTTCTTTTTTACCACCATACTGTTATGGGCTGGCTTGGACACTTTTTAATACATGGAGATTCAATCTCCATCACTTTTCTATGGTAATTTCACTGTAATAGCCTTTGCCATGACAATCAAAACTCGTCATTTGTTGTCGTCTTCTCAAAATTGTTACAAGCATGTCTTCCATAATGAGTAGCTTTCTATGTTGACTGAACGTGTATATCAGTAGAAAGAAAAAAACAAAATTATTTTTTCTAGGATGGGAAATTTTTATTTAAAAATTTTTGTTTCTGTCTTCAAATGTTTTCAATTTGAAATTTCAAACATTGGTGAAAAATTGTGATGATTTTCATGAACTAAAAGTGAGAAAAATAAAATGGAAATGAAACATTTAAATGTCAACACATTAATATGCCTTTTACCATTTTACCTGTCACTGGTTTCAGCCAAAGGCTGGGGACATGCTGGAGCACTGCCTTTTGGAAAATGATGAATAACCTTAATCAATTTTTGAATATTACTGAATTTTCATCAGGCCATATGCATCAATTTGGCCATATACATACGAGTGTGCGCCTGTGTGTGTTCATCACTTAATATGCATTCAAACCCATGCTAGCATGGAAAGCGGACATTAAACGATGATGATGATGATATATATACATAAAAAAAGTTAAAGACCCCCTTCTGTCATGAACGACCATGTGATCGCACCTAGAAAGTTACCCTCTGAAACACAAGTTTGGGCAGGGCTTTTTATGGAAGACCAGCAGTCACCCATACATACCAACCTCTCCAGAACAAAATACTAATCAAAGGGGTCCATAGGTAAAAAAAAAAAAATGGTTAAGAGTCCCTGGTTTAGTCAAATAAATTAACCTCAGTAATTATATTTCAGTCTGGTACTTATTCTATAGGTATTTTACTTAACCACTCACTAAGTTATGAGAATGTAAACAAACCAACATTGGGGAGGGGAGACAAGCACAAGCACAAACATACATACATTCTCACAAACATACACACGCCTCACACACACTCACACACACACATCACAGGCTTCCACACAGTTCCTGTTTACCAAATTCTTTCACAAAGCATTGGTCAGCCTGAAGCTATAGTAGAAGACACTTGCCCAAGGTGCCACATGGTGGGACTGAACCCAAAACCATATGATTGCAAAGTGAACCCCTTAACCACGCAGCTATGCTTCTATATTTACATCCTGAATATAATCAAACTTTCTGACTGGGGTAAGACTAACAGTTTGGCATTTAAACTGGTCATATCCAACTCAAATACTCTATCTGTTTTATGTTCAAGCCTACCAGATCTAGCCTCTCATACCTACCCTACAATGCCATTCTAAATACAACAATCACATCATTGAAAACTTGAAGCTACAAGATAATGCATGATTAAACAACTGTTTTCTATGCTGGCATGGGTTGGATGGTTTGACCAAAATTGGCATGCCGGAAAGTCGCACAAAATTCCAGTTTTATTTGGCTTGGTGTCTATGGCTGGATGCCCTTCCTAATGCCAACCACTTCACAGTGTGTGCTGGGTGCTTTTAACGTAGAACCGGTATGAGCACTTTCTCATGGCACTGGTGCTAGTGCTTTTTATGGGCCACCAGTACAGGACTATCATCATCATCCTTTAACTTTTAAGCATTCAGGTTATTCTGTAGAATATATTTTATTTCTTCACCTTATCTCATGGCTTCAAGATTTCCATGACATGATTGTATATTTCTAGAATGACATTGTAGGGTAAGTGCGAGAGGCCAGTTCTGGTCAGTTTGAACATAAAACAGGTAGAATATTTTGACCAGATATGCTAAAGAGTTAACTATCATCATCATAAATAAGCATTACATTTTAATCATCATCATCATAATAATAATAATAATAATAATAAATAATAATAATAATAATAAATAAGCATTACATTTAATGCTGAAGTGTTAAAGCATATAATTTGATAGCAGAAAGAGGGAAGGTTTCTATAGTGCAATTTGTAATGTTTGTCTGAATTAAAGCAGTTTCCTGGTTCAATTTCCACAAACAGCTTCTGCCGTTTTTTTTTTGTTTTTTTTTTCTTTTTAACCCAATCTATTATTTGCTATTATTCATAACTGAATTCCTTTTTGAGACATATTGTTAATAATGACTTATTTTCATATTCCTTGATGCTCCTACATAACTATTCTGAATATATAAAAAAAAAATTTTATTTTTTTGGTATATAATTAGATTTTAAAATTTTGATTCATGTTTGAATGTCACTTTTAATTTTCATAATTCACTTTCTTTTTTAAATCAGAAATCTGTTTCTCTTTAATCAGTTTTATATAGCGAGTGCAAAATTTGAGAAATGAAAATGATTGGATCAGGATCATAAACACCACCATCACCACCTTGCTTTACCTTAATTGTATATATTTAAAATGTCACATTAACATTGTTAAGATTGAAAGAATAGTTTTCTTTGAAAATGAATTGTCTTTAGAACAATGGAATAAGTACTTCAAAGAATTTAAGTTTATGCTCTGTGTTGAGGAAATTATAGAAGAGAAGAAACAAATTCTTTGGCAGATTCATTCCAGAGAGAATTCTGTTTATCTTGGGGTTCGTTTTTTTGTGATGGGGTGGGATGTAAGTTAATAAATTTAATAGTAAAATCCAAGTATGGCTATAAAACACCCACGTATCTATTCCACCACTCTTACTCTCTCTTTCTCTCTCTCTCACTCTCTTTCTCACTCTGTCACTGTTCTTTTTCTCACCAGTGTCTCATTCACAGAGATGATGTATCTGATAATTAGAAAATATCAGATATCCAAATATATAACAGCAATACAGCAATATTTTTACGCATTCAGCAATACACACACACACACACACACACACACACACACAAATATAAATATATATATATATATAGAGAGAGAGAGAGAAAGAGTGAGTGAGTGTGAGAGAGAGAGACAAAAGTAAGTGAGCAGATGAAAGAAAACAACACTAAGAAAATTTAGAAAATTCGATTTGAGTTGTTAGTGTTTAATAACAGGTTGACTCAACTCCACATTATTAATGTTTTGTCAGTGCAGTCACACACATCTTCAGATGTAGAGTCAGAGTAAAGAGATTTAAAAAGAATTCTAAAATGACTTTTAGATACACACACACACACACACACACACACACAAACAAATATTTCTGTAAATAATAATATTTTATAAACATAAAGCTTATAAGCAATCATGGTGTATTGGGGCATCTAAACCTGTAATGGAAAAAAAGTGGGTTTTCTGTACTCGAGTGGGTATTTTGCTGTAATTGTTAGCCCACTTATTGCAAATATAAGAGGTATGAGTTCAAGTCCCACATGTACAGAAAACCCATTTTATGCCCCAATTTTAGACTATTTTCTTTAGTCAGTATACAATGATCGCTTATAAGCTTTAAGCTTATAAAATATTATTATTGTTGTCATTTGTCACCACTTCTCAATTCACTAAATCATTCTCAATATCATTCACCCACACAATTATCTCCCCTATTCACATTATGGATACTTACCATTACACTTGACCACCACACTAAGCATGAGCTGTATATTGTAGATGGCTTGAATATTATCAGAAACAAAATCAAGTGAGGGTTAAGGGGTGACAGTAAGAACTCCGGTTATAGAAAATATGCATTGCAGTACAGTAATACCTCACTTTATGAGGACCCACTTTATGAGACTCTAGGTTTACAAGTTTTATTTTATAATAAACTTTACACGCACAAGATCTAAATTTTGAACAAAGTGCAAAAGCTTCTACTATTACCATAGCAACTGCTTCTGCATGTTACCGGGAAATTTATAGGGAATGATAAAAAGCTTCTTCTAAGCAAACAACTCAAGACTTGTTTCTTATAAAGAAATCTACAAGTCTGTTTATGAGTGCTTGTGAATCGGTGATTGTGTCTACAAGTGATGGTGTGCATGAGTCTACTGTGAGTGAAAGTGATTCAGAAAACAGTTATAATAAAAATATTTTTTATTATAAATGATCTTGTCATTCTTTTTACTTTACATGAAATATTCTCTCCATTCTACTGTTGCTTTATTGCCATTTATTTATGAGTATTATAAATTTTATAGGTAAAATATTTTTCTGGGAACAAATTATGATTTATAACATTGCTACTATGAGAAATTATAGTTCTGCTTTATGAATCTTCATTTTACAAGCAGTCTTCAGGAACAAATTAACTCATATATCGAGACATTATTGTATTTGTTCCAGCTCCTTACATCCATCCAAGGTAAATTAGGTATAGTACAAGTTAAATACTAGAGTCACTGGTATCAGCTAAACCCCCTACTCAAAAAACTGAAGGAATTTTACCTTTCGTGTGCTTTAGTCATTGAACTACAGCCATTCTAGAGCAGAGTATTGCCTAGAAGAGTTTAGTCAAACAGATCAACTCCAGTACCTTTCTTTTTTGTAAGTCTGATATTTATTCTATCAGTCTCTTATGCTAAACCACTAAGTTACAGGGAAGTAAACAAACCCAAACTGGTCATCAAGCAGTGGGATAATACACACACACACACACATGTAAATATATGTATGTGTGTGTGCATGTATATATGTATATATATGTGTGTGTCTGTATGTATGTATATGTGTGTGTATGGATATATATATATGCATATATATACATATATATATATATAAATATATATGTGTGTGTGTGTGTGTGTGTGTGTGTGTGTATATATATATATATATATATATATATATACACACATACATACATATGCACACACACCATGAGCTTCCATCTATCAGATTCATTCACAAGGCATTAGTCAACTCAGCACTGTTGCAGAAGACACTTGATCAAGGTTCCACACAGAGGGATTGAACCTGAAAACACATGGTTGCCAAGTGAGTTTCTTAACCACATAATCATGCCCTCCTTGTGCATAGATTAGAAAGAATAATTTTGCCTTCAAAGGATCATACTAGGGCTGCCATAAATTATACAAGAACCAGATATATTAACAAATGTGTGTGTCATTTTGATTAGTCAGTATAACACAAATAGTAAAACGTTCACTGTGATTCAGGCACACTTTGAAAACTGCATATTTAACTGTTTTCATCTGGTGCTAATAAATTAGACAGGAAACTGCTATTCTTTGAATGTACTTATGCTTCAGTAATCCCCAAAGAGATTCGTTTTATTTCATCAGTCAAATTCATTGAAATACAATATTCTAGAATTTTAAATGTTCACAACAAAAGTAATCTTTCACGAAATGTATCAATGATTAGGAATTAATCTTCACATTTGTTAAAGAGGATTAGGTGTATTTGACCATAGTTGTATTTCCTCGTAAATTTTAGGAATAAAATAGAGCAATTTTTTTTTTAATTCCCATTATTCTAATGAGATAATAAAAAATCTTTGCGCATTGATTTCCAGTAACAGGTTTTGGCCATTTTATTTACTTCAAAGATAACAAGATGATTTGTATTAGTTAATCAAAAGTAAACCAGCTCCCTTTCCTTCTCACCATCAGAGATTATAATTCTAATACATACTTAGAATGGTGTATACAGCTTCGACAAAAAAGCAAAAAAACATTATCATTAATTGTTAACAGTGGTACTCGAAGTAGATAAAGCTATATGTAATAACATACGCACATTGTATTGAAAACCCTTTGGATCAGAAAATTTGAAGGCTACTAAGCAGCAAGCTCTACCATTAAAAACAATTTATCTTTCATTATCTCTCAAAGATTTTAAATTCTTATGGCATAGGCAATTACCATTAGAGTTTTCTAACCAAAATTACCTTATCATTACACACACACACACACACACATAAGTCCTGAGCAAGCACACCTCCAAAAATTTGGTGAGAAGGAGCAATGAAGACACTTTGAACATCCTCCTGATAAACATCATCTCCAAAATGAATGGGAGTAGAAAGTTTTGGGACTGATTTGAAACATTATATTCTATTATTAAACTTATCTAAGGTGGCGACCTGGCAGAATCATTAGCACACCGGGTGAAATGCTTAGCAGTATTTCATTTGCCACTACGTTCTGAGTTCAAATCTCGCCAAGGTTTACTTTGCCTTTCATCCGTTCAGGGTCAATGAATTAAGTACCAGTGAAACACCGGGGTCGATGTAATCGACTAGTCCTCTCCCCACAAATTTCAAGCCTTGTACTTTTAGTAGAAATATTATTGGATTTATCTGACCTGATTCATGTACAAATATAATTATTGGTCTCAAATTTTGGCACAAGGCCAGCAATTTCAAGGGCGTGGGTAAGTCGATTACATCAAGCCCAGTGTTCAACTGATACTGCTTTTATCAACCCCACAAAGGATGAAAGGCAAAGTCGACTTTGGTGGCCTTTGAATTCAGAAGGTAAAGACAGATGAAATGCCACTAAGCATTTAGCCCAGCATGCTAACAATTCTGCCAGCTCACAACCTTAAATACAGTAATGAGTGGTTGGCGTTAGGAAGGGCATCCAGCTGTAGAAACTCTGCCAAATTAGATTGGAGCCTGGTGTTGCCATCCGGTTTCACCAGTCCTCAGTCAAATCGTCCAACCCATGCTAGCATGGAAAGCGGACGTTAAACGATGATGATGATGATGATTATTATTATTATTATTATTATTACTATAATACCTTTTTATGTTTTGATATTAACCTTTAGCACACTGTAGATACATCATGTTACTGCATGAGTTATCTCCCCTGTAGTAACAGGACAGTGGCAGGGTAAAGAATTCTAAAGAAAATGCAGTGTGTTAAAGGTTAAGACTGGAAACAACCAACCTTGTTTGTAAAAAATTTTGGACCTAGGTTTGTATTCCCTAAGCGTATTTCATTCCCACACATATGTCCGCTCACAAGAATACAGCACTGAAAGTATTAAAACTGAATGGTGGCATATTTCAAAGTCTTCTCAAATGAAACGATATCTATTTATAGGGTTCAGTGTATTAATTCAATACGTTTAATCTGCCTCTCTGTTAATCTTCATACAAATATATGTACATCTATATGCCATGAGCCCTTGGGTTCTGATGGAGTTTTAGGGGTACCGTCATGACACAAAGCATGTCTTGAATGTTTTGAAATCTGGCTGGCCCCATAACTCTCATGGTCTAAACTCAGTCAATTTCTTCCAGAGACAGATGGGGGTTGAGTGGAGATGGATAAAGAAAGGGTGTGGGTGAGGCAGAGACAAAGAAAGAGAGAGAGAAAGTAACTGAGCGGGGAAGGGAATAGGAAGAGGGGAAAGGGAAAGATAGTGAGACAGTGAAAGGCAGAGAAGAGAGAGGGAAATAGAAAGAGGGAGAGGAAGAGAAAGGGATGAGAGAGAGAAGGCCAGGGAGAGAGGAGAGAGGAAGGGAGGGTAGGAGAGAGAGAGAGGAGAGTGAGAAGTGAGAATGAGAGAAAGGGAGAGAGAAACGGAAACAAAAAGAATGAGAACTGGCCCCAGCTCAGGATTGGTACACCCTGGAAGGATAAAAAACAAAGACTATCTCAGCTGTATTTGAACTAAGAACATACAGACAAGGACTGAATACCACTAAGCAAGATATCCTATGCTCTAAAAGTTTTCCTAATTCACTGCCTTTATATGTGTGTGAGTATGTGAGTGTGTGTCTATAATCATGCTATATTTAATATAACAATGTAGACAGTTTGTTTTAGCACAATATTCTGTACAAAAAAGAAAAGAAATGTATGTATTTCACAAAATACTCTGCAACAAGCACTCATATATATCAGTAGGCATCCATTTTTAATCAAAAAACAAAAAACAAAAAAACATAGTATTTTATAATATAACATCAAGACTTGGCGATTTAAAATAATAACGAAGGCATCAAATATTGTCTGAAAGAAAGAATTCTGAAGTAGTTATAGAGATGTAATATAAAGAGATGATGAGAACTGAGTGAATAAATTTTTTATGTCAATAATAGCTAGTGAATAGAAACTATAGAAGTAAATATCAGCAAAAAAAAAAAAAAAAATACGAGATGAAGTAATTTAGTTTAATGTTAAAGCTGGCTTGCTTCATTGAGGAGTTGACTTTGGACAACAGCACACTTGGTGATGATCAAGTTGGACTATATATTGATAGAAAAAAGCAAAATAGAAAACAGGTGTAATTTCATACAGAAATGAAAATAATAAGTTTGTTATTAGGTTTCATTGCGAAGCATAAAATTGGTTTCTAAAATTTCAGTTTTAAAGTAAAATATTGTAATTATGAGAATATTTTTAGAACCAAAGCAGAGAGGAGAGGGACATTATTCTTGTTTGTTTGTTTTTTTTCTCACAATAATGCTTATTGTTTTATATTGCTTAATAGTTCTTTTTTAATTTAAATTTGATATGAAAAGTTTAAAAAATATATTATGGGTAAAGAAATAATTATGCGGTGTGAGGATTATGGTAAAAGAAATTGATGCTTGAGGACCAAATAATGTTATTGCATACTTACTTTTTGTAGTAATTTAGTAAAATTTCTAACTTGATGTTTGCAAATATTCTATTTTACCTTTTATAATTTTTAGATAAATCAAATTTTTAACCGTCTCAAAATATATTGGCTAATATAAAGCTAAATATTAGATATCTTAGTAATAATAATAATTGATTATTTGGGAGACAGGTTTTGTAGCTACTATCAGTCCTGGTACCTGACATATACTTTATTTTATCAAATCCCAAGAAGGAAGGAAAGCAAAGTCGACCTTGGTGGAATTTGAACACAACAAAAATTCAATAATTACATTTTTACTTATTTCTTTCTTTCTTTAATTTAGACAAATTAGTCAAGAATTGGGGAAGTATGGGGTGGTCCCTTAAAATTTCTCTTAGAATATTACGATTTATGTAGTTGTTATCCAGGTTAAACATCTGCATCATCATCATCATCATCATCATCATCATCATTATTACAATCATCATCTTCATCATCGTCATCGTCATTGTCATCATCATCGTCATTATCGTCATCATTATTGTTGCTGGTGGTGGTGGTGGTGGTGGTGGTGGTGGTGGTGGTGGTGGTGGCAACAGTGTCTTCATCATCATTTTACATTTATTTTCCCAATTGGGTACGGATTAGATATGACTTGTTAAAGCAGGTTTTTCACAGCTCGGTTTTCGTCATGTTACCAATCATTACTTGTTTTCTATGAAAAATATTTTCGGTCCATTGATCCTCACACATTGAAAGCTGTAATACTACAGAAACTGTGGGAGTTTTGCCTGAGCAAAACTGGAGTCTTTGAAAAGAAACACACTGTTTTTTCTTAGTGTTGTTAGTGAGGACACATGGCAACAGCATTCATATACACGCACACACACACACACACATACAAACACACACACACACACACACACACATGTACGTGCACACACACATGCACATGCATATACATCCTCTGTCCCTTACACATATATGGTCTATGTCTTGTGAGTAGAACTGGTTGATAAAAAGTGAGAAAAAATTCCTCATCTGTGTGTATGTAGATATGTATGCATGCATGTATGTATGCATGTATATATGTATGCATGTAAGTATGCACACAGTATCCACCAAAAAAATGTATACACACTTCAGGAAAGGAAAAACCTATCTAAATATTTTAATTTAGTGTTATCGCATTTTATTCAGTGTGATAGCAATTTGCTAAAATATTGAAGTAGATATTTATATTTATAGAGGTACTTACACATGTTAAATATTTATACAGATTTTTTTCTTTCCTGAAGTATGTATATCTTTTTTTAATAGACTCTATATATATGTATATGTGTGTGTGTGTATGTATGCATGTATGCATCTATGTATACCATTATTCAGTTTTATTTCAAGATTTGTCGTCAATAAAGAATCGGTTTCTAACCTAAATCCAAGGCTCTTTCATTTCGTACGTTTTGTTTTATGTATATGTTTGCATATCTCATGCATATATGTTTGCATATCTCATGCATATACAGCTGCATATCCCATGCATATAGTTGCATATCTAGACATGCTCGCATGTACTTAAATGATAAACTTCTGGAAAGTTTTACAGATTTTTAAAGTTCCAGTGATGGATTGGATCTGTAGTCTTCAAGTTAGCTTTCTCCTTTCTGGTTTTGAGAAGCCTAATCTCTCAAGATTGGTATTTAGGCAGTGTGTTACATATCCCAGGGCCCTAATAGCTACAGGTATAAACCTGAACTTGCAATCTGGTTAGAATAACAGCAGATTTGTCAATAGTTCAGTGTAGGTATTCTTTTTCACTGATCTTTATGTTAACATCTGCTGGGCAGCTAATTTCCACAAATGTACAGTTTCTCTTCTCTATCCCAAATCATTTTGTTTGTTTGTTTGTTTGTTTGTTTGTTTGTATGTATGTATGTATGTATGTATGTATGTATGTATGTATGTATGTATGTATGTATGTATGTATGTATGTATGTATGTATGTATAAATAGCTAGATAAACAGATAGATACATAAACAGATAGATCGATGGATAGATATACATCTATAAGTGTATATGTATGAATATATATGTATGTGTGTGTACATATATATACCTCACTCTTTCTCTCTCTCTCTTTCTCACTATACATATATATATATATGACAGGGTGCTGAAAAGTTCCTAGCTTTAAGGTTATTATGAAAGGATTGGCTGGAGACCCAAGCTTCCAAGTTCTTTTACAGGGCCTAGAAAAGTAAAAAGGACCACTGCAATACGTGTGTGAATCTGAGAGAGGAATATGTTGTGAACAAATCATAATTAACTCATCCTCCACTATTTTCTTTTACTCAAAGCCAGGAGCTTTTCACCACCCACCTCATATATATATAAATATATAAATATATAATTGAATTTACAGAAAAACAAAAGGCAGGTATATTAGTTGATGCTCGAGAAAGTGAGAAAGTCTTTTAATGTTTCAAGCCTACGCTCTACAACAGAAAGGAATAACAGAAAATAAAAAAGAGAATAAAAAGAGAGAGGAATATATATATATATATATATATATATATATATATATAATAAAATTTTCAGGATCTAGTAGAATTGAAGTATTTTAATCACAAAAGTACCAAGGTAGACCTGTGGATAGCATAAGTGTGCACTAACAGTGTGTACGGACACACATGTAATGCGTTACAATGTCACTGGTGCCAAGTTGTATCGGCCTTTGCCTTTCCCTTGGATAACATCAGTGGAATGGAGAGTGGAGGCTAATATGTATGGGCAACTGGTGGTCTTCCATAAACAAGTTTGCCTGGACTTGTGCCTTAGAGGATAACTTTCTAGGTGCAATTCCATAGTCATTTATGACCAAAGTGGAGTCCTCCCTTAATACACAACACACACACATACAATGGGCTTCCAGATAGCCACTTTCCCAAAGTTCCACACTTGAAAAATATGATTGGTGAGAGAATCAAATGTTTAAGGTCAAATGTTTAAGCCAAATGCTTGCAAACAGAGAGAACACAGCTAAAGGCATGCACCCAAGTACTACATGACATATCTGAACTCACCATCCAAACTGAGAGAAAAGGCACATATCTAACATTTTTAAATGCTTCTTACATTAGTTTTGCAGCAGATGCTAGCTAAATAAATAGTTACTTATTTAAAAGGAATAATATATAAACCATTAATACCAGGTAAACTACACAAAATATAAATCAATAGGTGCAGGCATGGCTGTGTGGTAAGAAGCTTGCTTCCCAACTACATGCTTCTGGGTTCAGTCCTAGCATGGCTGCAGTCAAATGACTGAAACAAGTAAAAAAATAAATATCAAGTATACTATAAGAGTAAAACTGTTACTTAAATTCTTTTAGAAATATTTCTTCAGTTCCTTCTACATGGTAATCCTTTCTTATTTTACATTGCACCAAATAGTTCAAGTTAAACCTAAATTGATATTTTTTATTCCATTATTCTATGTATTAAACTTGTATTATTATTATTATTATTATTATTATTATTATTATTATTACTTTTTTAAAATTTTATTTCTCATCAGAAAGATATTGAAAAATTCAGGTTACTCCCACTTTAAGAAATTTAACACCACTTCATAGCATACTTAGAATTTTTTTAAAAATTATTATTGTTATTATTATTATTATTATTATCACTTCCTCGTCATGACTATTGAGGCAGCGAATAGATGAGGTTACACCTACTTTTAAATATATTTCATTAATGCTCGTCAATCAACTGCTGAATCCATTGTAATGAGATGCTCACATCAAGAGCTGCATTTTGTTCCTGCTGATCTCATGCTGTACTGCTGAGTTTAAATTATAGATTCCACAATACATTTTTATAACTAACATAACAACAGTTTTGGCTTTCCATTACTCTGAAAAAGATTTTGATAATTCCATACATTGTGTGAAATATTTAATTCAATCGATGTAAAAGTAAATTTTTGTTTTAGCTGTTTTTACTTTTAAAATTTTATGGAAGCAAAATTATAATGCTTTTCTTTTCTCTTCTTTTTCAGATTTAACATAAATGCCTGTAAAAAAATTTTTTTTTTTAATTTCTGACTAAAGTGATATTAAAAGATAATATGAAGATTAATCTTTCCATGGTGTTGTTGTTTATAAAGCTAGCAGTGTCTGTTGATCTTACTTATCATGTGAAAGAGGGTCAAAGGCCTGGAACTTTTATTGGTGATATCACTGCTGATACTAGTTTGTTAGACAGTATCTTACTGTCTAATCGCAAACCAATCACATTTAGTCAACTGTATGAAAGATTAAATGGTAATTCACAGTTATTTAATGTTACCAAGGGAGGAAAATTATACACCACACATACATTTGATGCTGAGTCACTTTGCAAATATAACAGCGAATGTTCAAGAATAATTGAAATTGCAGTTCAACAAGAGGAAACTTTCCTGAAGATAATTGAACTGAAAATTATTATAGTTGATGATAATGACAACCCTCCTGAATTTCCAGTGAAACTTATCCATCTCCAGTTCTATGAAAGTGATAAAAAAGGAACAACAAAATCTATCCCAAATGCCATGGACAAAGATGTTAGTATTGCAAATTCTCAAATTACATACCACTTAAGCAAGGATGAAGACGAACCATTTGGTCTATCGATTTTAAACAGTGTTCTTGGTACCTCGAAATTAAAATTAAGTTTAACTCAAGAACTCGATCGAGAAGTGAAAAGCCATTATTCACTCCAGATTGTTGCCAGTAATGGGGGGTTCCCAAGAAAAGTTGGCATTTTGAAAGTTGAAGTGTCTGTTATAGATGAAAATGACCATGCACCTGTCTTCACACATAATACAAATAACATTACTATAAGCAGTGCACACCAGAGAAATGAGCCAGTAATCACGATGTTTGCAGACGATTTAGATGCTGGTGAAAATGGGAATGTTTCATATAATTTCAATCTCAAAACCTCATCACTGACACAATCTTATTTTAACATAAATAAAAATACAGGAGAAATATTTTTAAACAGTAATTTTCCATATGGTAAAAGACAAACCTATAACCTCTTCATTGATGCCACAGATCATGGTAGTCCTCCATTGAGTTCTACAGCAATTGTTCTCATTAATGTGTTAAACCAACAGAATAATGCCCCAAGGATTGATGTGAAATTTGTTTCTAAATCTGATGGAAATGTGGTTACCATATCAGAAGGATTGAAAGTTGGTAGTTTCATTGCTTATGTGAAGGTCACTGATGCTGACAGTGGCCACAATGGAGAGGTTGATTGTATTCTAAATCACGAGAAGTTTATGCTTCAAAGTCTGGGGAAAAATAAATATAAAGTTGTTATCAAAAGTCTTGTTAACAGAGAATTAGAAAGTCACATGGATTTAAGTATTGTCTGTGAAGATAAGGGATTTCCATCCTTAAAGACAGAGAGAAAATTTTCTATTGAAGTGATGGATATCAATGATGTACAACCATACTTTACAAAAAGCACGTTTAAATTCTTAACTTATGAAAATGAAGAACCCAATTTTCCCGTTGGGTTTATCAATGCTACAGATCCTGATTTAGGTCTGGGAGGACAACTATCATATTCTTTGTTTGATGAGCATGGTTATGTTCTTCCATTTAAGATTTCCAATTTTGGATTTATTACAACAGCTCAATCTTTGGATCATGAAAAACAAGACATGTACGAATTTAAGGCTATCGTAAAAGATAATGGCGAACCGCGGCTAAGTAATACAGCCAATGTTATTGTTGAAGTTATGGATAAAAATGACAATGCACCATACTTTACATTTCCAAGTATTAAATTATTTAATATAGATGTCCACTACCATCCACAGAGTAAGAGTGACATCACAACATTAAGAGCCTCTGATAGAGACAGCCATGTAAATTCCTTCCTCAGATATGAAATACTTGGAGGCAATGACAAACAATTATTTACAGTTAACCCTTACACAGGAGTTTTGTCTTTCTCTCGTACAGTTTACCAAAATGATGCTGGATCGTATAATCTAAAATTAGCAGTCAAAGACAATGGTACACCAGTTTTATCAACAACAACCACACTGTCTTTGACACTAACTGTTAGCAATACAACAGCCAGAATGTACACAGCTGAAGACACAGAATCAGACAACAGAATACATATCAACTTGATGATTATTATAGTAGTAGCAGCAGTGATAGTTTCTGTTGCTATTGTGGTCTCAGTGATTGTATGTATTGTTCACAAAAGAAATCAGAGGCATACACATTTTAATTTAAATAAAAAATGCATAAAACAAGGAAGACGTTCGAGATATTTTTGTGAACAAGACTCTCCAAAATATGATATTCCAATTACAGTGGTAACTGATTCTGTGAATAGTGCACATTCACGATCAGCATCACTGAGAAGAGACACTCATTCTGGGGATAACTCATCTACAAATTGGAACACTTCAACTACTGAAATTCCACATCCCAGCTATTTACAAGAAATACACCAGGTAAAGTATCTTTAACAATAATAATGATGATGATGATGATGATGATGATGATGATGATGATGATGATGATGATGATGATGATGATGATGATGATGATAATAATAATAATAATGGTGATGACATAGTATATGTGGGTGCATATATATAAATATACATATATATAAATAACATCTATACATATTTATAAGTGTATATATATATATGTGTGGGGGGGTGTATTATATATAGTCATATTAGTCATTGATATTAATATTATATATATAGTCATATGATCATATTATTATGGTCAATTGTTAGAGCTATATATATATATATATATATATATATATATATATATTTGTTTTGCAAGATTTTTTATGTGAAATCGTGTGTTGAAACAGATGTTGTTGTACTTGGGGATGGTCATATTGCCAGTTTAGCCAATAAAAACACACGCACTGTATATTTGGTGTTAATTTTCTTTTTTTTTTCTTTTTTTTTTTTTTTCAGCTTTATATTACATTAATCTTAATCTTAATCTTATTTCGGCCAGAGTTCTTTCGTCACACTTCTGTGACCTCATCAGTGGTCCTTTGTTTCCTTCTTCTTTCTTATGTGTGTCTCACCTTGCTAACTATCAGCCATTATATATATATATATATATTCTTTTATTCTTTTATTTGTATCAGTCATTTGACTGCAACCATACTGGAGCACCACCTGTTAGTCAAAGAAATCGACCCCAGGTCTTATTCTTTGTAAGCCTAGTACTTATTTTATTGGTCTCTTTTGTCGAACCGCTACATTACATGGACAGAGACATGCCAACATCTGCTGTCAAGCAAAGGTGGTGGGGACAAACACAGACACACAAACATATACACATATACATACATATATATATATATATATATATATATATATATATATATATATATATATATATATATATATATATATATATATATACGATAGGCTTCTTTCAGTTTCCATCTACCAAATCCACTCACAAGGCTTTGGTTGACTAGAGGCTATAGTAGAAGACACTTGCTCAAGGCATCATGCAGTGGGACTGAACCCAGAACCATGTGGTTGGTAAGCAAGCTACTTACCACAGAGCCTCTCCAGTGCCTTATATGTATATCTTAATGTTTGTTTTTATGTCAAGTTATACATTAAAGCAATTTAGCACAAAGCCTTATTATTATTTCACATAGTTTCACTTACTCCAGAAAAACAACTTGCCAAAGCCTCTCTAAAGCCAAAAATAACCCAAGAGTAGATCAGTCTGATGAAGGCTTGCAGGCTGAAACTTTGATGTCACTGCCATCCCACTAATCATGGAAGTTTTAGGAATAGGCGCAGGAGTGGCTATGTGGTATGTAGCTCGCTTACCAGCATCGTGCTTCCAGATTCAGTCCCACTGCATGACAACTTGGGCAAGTGTTTTCTACTATAGCTTCTGTCTGACCAAAGCTTTGTGAGTGAATTTGGCAGACAGAAACAGAAAGAAGCCCATCGTATATATGTGTGTGTGTGTGTGTGTGTGTGTGTGTGTGTGCGTGTGTGCATGCGTGTGTGTGTGTGTGTGTGTATGTTTATGCGTCTTTTTGTATCCCCACCCTCGCTTGACAACCAATGCTGGTGTGTTTACATCCCTGTAACTTAGTGGTTGGGTAAAAGAGATTGATAGCACAAGTACTAGGCTTAAAAAGAATAGGTCCTGGGGTTGATTTGTTCAACTAAAGGCAGTGCTCTAACATAGTCACAGGTCAAATGGCTGAAGCAAATCAAAAATTAAAGAATAAAAGAAAAGGCATACATACATAAATGCATACATACATACATACATATATACACAAACACGCACATGTGTGCGCACATTCACACACATGCGTGTGCACACACACACACACACACACACACACACACATATATGGATATATGTTAGAGTGAACAAGATTATTGGAGAATCTTGATATAAAAGAGGAGAAATTGTACAGATTTATTACAAATAAATGTGAATATTAATCATCAGCCATCATGCAATAAAGACCTTGGTTTTAAAAAGTTCTGTATTATAGGTGCAGGCATGTGTGATGAGAAGCTTGCTTCCCATCTACATGGTTCCAGCATCAGTCTCATTGCATGGCACCTTGGACAAGCTCTGTGTATGTATGTGTGGGTGTGTGTGTATGTTTATTTATTTAATACATATACACCAGTATCCGGGTCCTGATTTGCAGCATCGTATGGCATTGAGTAAATGTGCTCGGTCCTATAGCATTCATTTATTGGGATAGTAAGCCACAGAATTCATGTATCAGAATAGATGAGAACTGGACCTCTAAATCTTTGAAATCCCTGGACAATTGTCCAGTGTGGCTGTACCTTAAGATGACCATGCCTGTGCCATGCTTGCATTTATAATTTGAAGGACAATTAATGGGTGGTTTGAATGATTCACTAGCCTCTGTTCTTCTAACTTTGATTATTTGGCATTCAACAAATGTAACAGTGAAGAATCGACTGATGTGACTACTGCAAAAATTAAATGATGCTTGAGATAGATGATGGTGAAATTTAGTTCCAACTCTAAAGTACAGAATATTAAATGTCTTAATAATAAATATATTCAGTCAGAACTGATTCTAAATAACACTCAGATGTATAAAAGAATAAAATAATTTAAAAAATTGTGCTGTTTCTATTGTTAGGTGAACATGTATAGAAAACTTTGCACAAATTATTAATTACATATATGTATGCATGTATATATGTTTATGTGTATGAATGTATATATGTTTATATGTATGAATGTATGTTTGTAATTTTGTATATGTTTATGTAAG